>NW_004799543.1:6442-7767 GCF_000002075.1 Aplysia californica | reverse complement strand
AGCTCTTTCTCCCCTCGACGCCCTAGAGGCACAAGAGGACGGATAAAGTAACATAGGTAAAGTAAATAATAACAAAAATAATTACTTTTTCCCATGATCATTTCAATTAGCTGTTTCCCGCTCAAGTTTTCCTTTGCCGTTATTTTGACTCCATTACTGAGTTTACGTATGTACTACTTGAAATTGTCCAAGACTGCCACCCATTGTCAAGGAGAAAAGTCTTCCAAAGGACGACGTCTTGGATAGTATTATTATATTGCAAGTGAAAGAAAATGGGAAGTGGTCGTTTGTACAGGTGATTGTATTGAGCACATGGTCGTTAGTGCAGGTTCCGAAGTCATGTGATAGTGTCTACTGTAGTGGGGTTGTTTTGGTAAGTGTCATACGGCGTTTTCAGCTGCATAAGGTTATATGAGCGGACTTTAGTGTGAATACAACAGGTCAAGTAAGTACAGAACAATTCATACGTTTGGCGGATGTTACTGCCGCAATCTGCGCCAACGTCTCCGACATTAGTTTAAGCTCATAAAACGCGGTGTCAGAGAGATACGCTGGATAACAGAAATGAGGTACGGATGAGATTTCGTCTCAATGAGCATGGTAAAAACCATAGGTGTACCAAGGAAAAAATAACGGAAGGCTCAAATTGTCTGGGGTGGGGGAGGGGGGGAGGGCTCACTACATCATCAGATTTGATATGAGAGGTGGGCAAGGTAAAGACCTCCTAAATGTACTAAATTGTGACGATTGGAGCGTAAAGCACCTGTATTATAACAGATTTTATTATTTTTCTTTTCGTGCCAATTCTGAAACAGACATCGGAGATCATGGTTGGCAACTTATTTCTCTGCTTAGATGCTTTAAAAAAACTATTAATTAAAAATCATTATTTTCATTGTTATCATGGTCTTTTCACGTTAGTCATCCGTTCAAATTTTCTAAGTAGGTTGTTCTCGATCTACATTGGCATCTTTTGTCTTTTGAGCCTTAGACGATGGAAACCTCACTACTGAGTACATATTTTACGGTACTGTGGACACAATTTGGCCATGAGAGCGCCACGAACAGATTTTACGAACATCATCATTTTCTGACTACTGGCTAAAAGGACAAACTACCATTCACACCCTTTTTTTTGGTGAGTTTGTTAAATTTGCTTCATTTATTTACCGTTTCAAAGCAATTTGTATACATGTTATTTTGTAAATTTAAATTGCTCTGTTCAACCCAGTTTCATCATGTACGAAAGCAATTTATTTCTATTTTTTAAACTTTTTTTTCGGTGGGGGGGGTCAATAGTATCAAATTGAGATTCCCTGTCTTTA
>NW_004799543.1:0-3119 GCF_000002075.1 Aplysia californica | reverse complement strand
GAAAGGGGGAGAGAGAGGGTGGGGATGAGAGGGAGAGAGAGAGAGAGAGAGAGAGAGAGAGAGAGAGAGAGAGAGAGAGAGAGATTGAGAGAAATAAAAAGGCATGTAAAAATACATATTCAATATAAATTGAAAAAGGGAGAGGAAGGGATGATTAGGGGAGACGGGAGGGGGGGGGAAAAGCAGAGGGATATACATAGAGAGTTATCCTTTCGTATATAATATTATTATACAATGGCGTCCAAAAGAAACTTGAAATGTATTCACCCAATAATCGTGTTAAGACCTTGCTCTACTCACTCATGCAGCATTATATAATTTTTAAGCTAAATAATTTTTTTTTATCATCTGACACATTACTATTTTAATCTATGACTATAGAGACATGGTCACTCAAAATTAACATTTAAAATCTGACTTGGTAAGATTGTGCGAATCAAAGAAACATAAAAGTATGTTTGGTCGTGTATTGAAGGGCATCAACATTAGTGGAACAGACATGTATTGCGTGTCAAATGAACGGGGAATTTTGTCTCGCCAATTTAAAAAAATATTTTAATACGATACTTTCGAACAGCTAGGAAAACAGAGTAGTGGTAAATACCGCGCAAAATGTGGATGTAACATTAAATGTGCTCATCAGTGTTTCGATATGTTAAGGAGCCATTGGTTTTTGTGTAGAGCACAAAACTTTTGGACGTGGACTGTTGAATTTCGGACATAATTTACTGACAGTTCATCCCGAATGCCATAGGTGTCACAACGCGGTGAAATCAGGGGCTCGTCAATGTTTGGGCATATTTAGTTCATGGTATTGTCTTAAAGATTGTTCTTTTATCTTGCTTTCAAGAAAGAAAATGCCTATCTATCTCAAGTAGAAGTATTTGTGTTTGAAGGAGGTGGGCTCGCCTGGTTCAAGTGGAAACATTAACAAGAAACTGGCCGCCAAAGTATGTCGACTTCCATAGCTTGAGAATCCTTGGAAACTGAAAATTTACAATTTTTGTGCTTTTAAGCAACGTTTTTCAGAAAAATCCACTCAGAAATAAGTTCTTAATTGGACAAAATAGGTGATGAGCCTAAAAACAACCCACACAAAAATTGTTAAAAATTAGCAAAGTCGCGTTTCTTCAGCTGTTGTTTTCTGGTGTTTAACATATTTGTAGAATTCATATTGGGAGAATTTCTTTGTGACCACTCCGGCTTTGGCATGAGTTGGTTTTCCAAGAATTGTCTAGAGGCGTTGGCCCAGAGAGAAGGTGCTTTGCCATACATAAAGATGTACACTTTATTGACACCATGATGAAATAACAAGAGTAAGACGTGATATTCCAGAACGTGTGTGATGCTGTCCTCTAAACAAAGCCATCCGTTGGTTGTCATACTCACAAGCGGGGTTTGGTTCATTCCAACTCCAACCGGACCACCTAAACCATAGCAGTTTTGTGGCCTCTGTTCCCCCTGACAGTGACAGATGATTGTAGTGTAAAGCGTTTAGCTAGAGCTTGCTTTCAAGTGAGGGCATGCGCTATACAAATGCTATCTATTATTATTATTATTATAATTATTATTATCATCATCATTATTATTGTTATTATTATTATTATTATTAATATGTCCAAAATCTAACTAATACAGTCCATGTGCCAAAAGGCTCGTAAACAAAATACTAATTAGCACATTTAATGTTATTTCCAGGTTAAACGTGGTATTTGTGACTGCCCTGTTTTTCCAATCTGTTTGGAATTATTATCCAAACAGTGCCTTTTTCTTTGCAGAGACAATAATATATTATACATGTAGTCCTTTCATTTGATATCCCATACATCATGTCAATTCACCAATGTTAATGCACCTCAAAACACACATGAACACACTTTCAGGTTTTTTTTTATTTCACACTATTATTTTGCCAAGCCTGTTGTTTTTTTAAGGTTGGTTTTGAGTGACCATGTCGCGGACGACTCTATAGTAAATAAAATATTAACAGACGATTCGGAATTCATTTAGCTTTAAAATGTGAGGTATGCTGACAAAATGAGTTACTTCCCGGGGATTAGCGTCAAATTGATAGTTTGATCTTATGCAAATTTATTTATATGAAATGACAAAAGAGAAGTTAAACTTAATGAAAATGCCATCAGACCAAAACCACGTGTCGATTTTAGACAAATGTTATATCTCCATTCGAAGATTATGAAATGTAACTCATTTCGTCAGCACGCCTCACAAATAATAATAATTATTATTAAAATATGTAAGCTTGTGTATATATTATAAGCCACGCATTTCAGTTTTCAACTCTGTCTCATCTGTCAATAGCTACTTACTTTACTTTACTTCATCCATCCTCTTGTATCTCTTGGGCGTCGAGGGGAGAAAGCGCTTCCTGTCTCTAGCAAGTTTGATGGCCTGGCTGGGTGGGATATTGAATGTTCTCAGGGTATCCTTCAAACCCTGGATCCAGGTCTTTCTTGGTCTTCCTCTTGCTTTGTACCTTGACACTTTTCTGTAGTAGGCTTTACTGGCAAGGTGTTTAGGTGCCATACGTGTGAGATGTCCAATTATGAGATGTCAATAGCTATTATTTAGAATTGTTCACTGTTCCCGTTTTTAGGCAGCGCCGAGCTAAGTCTTGTGTTGCCTAAAACTCCATTTTATTGACATTCCAAGTCCAATGAAGTAATATATTTCACTCAGTTCAGTCCCTCGGATTTCTCCCCAGAGACCTCTGATTTCCATTATATTTTCCGCTTACATTTTTTTCAATCAATCAACTAATTAATCAATCAATCAATCAGTAACGCGCTTCGTTTCATGTCAATTTCTGACGTCTTGATATTTCTTATGCTAGCAACCTAATTAATTGGGTTGGTAGGTTTGTGGTTTTGTGCGTTTGTACGTGTATGTGGGTTATTGTGTATTTGTGACCGTTTGTGTTTCTGTTTGAGTGTGTGTGGTTTGTGTTGTGTTGTGTTGTGTGTGTGTGTGTTTGTGTGCGCGTGTGTGTGGTGTGTGTGTGTGTGTGTGTTTGTGTGTCTGTTTGTGTGTATGTGTTTGAGTTTGTGTATGTGTAAAAGAGTGTGTTTTGTGCTTGTATTTGTTTGTTGTTGTGTGTG
>NW_004799542.1:9452-10473 GCF_000002075.1 Aplysia californica | reverse complement strand
AAGAGAGAGAAGGAAGAGGAGGATGAGATGGCTAAGAAGATGATGAGCAACAGGAGAGGGAAGGAGGGGGACAAACGTTTTTAAAACAACAGGGGGAAAGACAAGAAATAGGATCTGCCCGGGGCACCCTTCAACCACCCACTAACGATAATACATGTTCTTTTGTTTAAGTAACATGAAACACAACAACATGATAACAACCATTTAGGGTAAGGAAAAAGCAAAGGTAGACAGACAAAAAGAATGAGCAGAAGGGATTTTTTTTAAAAGGAAAGCTTACAAGTGGCGCTCTCGAACAAACAACAGATAGTGGCATTAATATAATAGATAATAATAGATAGCATTTGTATAGCGCAAATCCCCGCTCCACAGCCAGCGCTAGGCGCTTCACAATCTATACTATTACCTCAGCAGACCTGAGAGCATTCTGAAACAATCTCAACTTCCAGGGAAGCATACACCGCAAGCAGCCATTTATAGGCGCTAAAACACTAACATACTGACAAGATCTTTAGTTAAGATCATTACACAAGAATCCCCGTTTCTGGACACCAAAGTGGGATCTTTTTACGCACAAGTAATGCGAATCATCGCGCCGAAAAGACAGAAATTAGTTTCTCCATAGTTGACTGAACTCTGTAAACACACAAAACACCCGAAGGCAACAATAGAACACACAGTGGTTACGCAAAAAACACCTGTAACTCCAAAACCAAAGTAGGCCATTTTCTATCTATCAAAGTAATTTCGAATCATCACGCTGAAATGACTGAATGAAATTAAATACACGGGTCTTCTTCATAGCTGACTGAATCAAAATTAAATACCTTTTTGTCTTCATAGCTGAGTGATCTCTACAAAAACAAAAACCCACGGAAGGGAACAACAGACGCCGCGGGGTGGTCACCGCAGCAACTTGACGCAGATCGAATGAACCGGAAGGAAGAAGGGTTTGCCGCCATTGTCCGCGGAACGAGTTTCGGGATTTCATTTCAACCGGAGAGGAAATTTGATGCGGTTC
>NW_004799542.1:3480-5060 GCF_000002075.1 Aplysia californica | reverse complement strand
AGGGGGAGAGTCCCAGATGTCTGAGACCAAACCCAAGCCTAGACGTCTTGCGGTTTCAGATTTTGTTTCAGTAAACGTTTTACGGCACTTGCAATGATTCCGTCATCTAAAAGCCGAATAATAATTAAAGGTGCCACTCGAGAGCAACCTACAAAGAAATGAAAGAGGAGAGATAATTTGGACAGTAGATGAGTGGAAGAAAAGACGGAGCAAACCCACACTAAAGCGTCCGCCAACCACCCACTCAAGTACTTTGAGTAACCAACCTTTGATCTCCAATAACATCTCCCTACGAAGAAGGAAAGGGGATGAGGGAGTGGAAAAGAGGGGGGGGGGTGGTATGTATCTCTGTAAACGCGCTACAAGGAACCCCTGAAAATATCTCTGAAGGACTTCGACATAAATCTTTCGGCATGGGAAAGCCGAGCTCCTGACAGACCCAGGTGAAGAGAGCAGCAGTCACAGTGGGCAGCAAATCATAATAGGAGACTTCACGAATAAAAAATGCTGAAACCAAGAGAAAAGCCCACAAGCTGCGAACATCCACAGGTGAAAGTAGAGCCTTTGAATGTTCAAAATGAGGCAAACTTTTCTGTGCCAGAATTGGTCCCATCGGCCACAGAAAAAGCCACGAATCATCTTAATCTATAATTCTTCAAATTCGTCTTTTTCGCTGGAGAAACATTCTCCTCTGTGGATGTATTGGTGATAGTCAGACACTGACGGACGAGCTATTGTGTACCTGTATAAGTACAAGTCTATGCATGTGGCGTCGGTGGCCTAGTGGTTAGACTACCGGAAGTAGAGTAATTGTGTGGTTGCGGGTTCGGGGGTTCGAGGAGCGGGCCCGACGTTGTGTCCTTGGGAAAGTCACTTGGCACTAATTTTCCCCACTTCACCCAGGTGGGAATGGGTACCCGGCCATAGACAGCGAAAGATCTCGTCAGTATGTAAGTGTTAGTTAGTGTTTAAGCGCCTATAAATGGCTGCTTGCACTGTATGCTTCCCAGGAAGTTGAGGTTGCTTCAGAGAGATTGCAAAGCGCATAGAGCTTGCTGTTGAGCGGGGATCTGCGCTATACAAATGTTATATTTTATTATCATTATGTGCAATTTTCTCACAACAGTACAGCAGCAAGGCAAAGGAGTCGATGACCTCAGGCCAAATCAACAAATACATTATAATAATATAATAAATTCAAACGTACTTATTGAATTAGGGGAAACGTGACACACAAAAACAATAAAAGGTGTGTGGGGAGGGGGGTGTGTGTGTAAGGAGAACAGTGAGAAATACAATAACACAAACATGACACCTGACTGAGTGACCATCTCCGATTGATGGAGTCTAAGACATCGTTATAATTCACCGAGAGAAATAATCAGCCTCATTACCATTGCTGCCACTTCAGTTCAAAAACCCTTGACTCTTTACATACACAAACTAAGGTCACTGCTCCGTCCGTTCATCAAACCGTACGAACTCTGCGCACCAGAATTCTTGTTTTAGTAAGAGTTTTACAGAACTTGCAACACAATAAGGTCATATAAGTGTCGAAGATTAGAGGAGAGAGGAGAAGA
>NW_004799542.1:0-2576 GCF_000002075.1 Aplysia californica | reverse complement strand
CACACACGCACACACACAAACACACACAACACACACAAACAATTAAGCCCGCGTCGATTGAAAGCCCCTATCTCGAGTGCACCCGAGTCAACCTTTAAACAACCACACATCTCCACACAAAAACACCGCACGGTCCTGACATTGAGGTGCTACTAGTTAGTCCTTGGGACTTGTTGCTTCAGGGTATCAATTAGGAGTGAGCTGACGACAGAAATCGCTACCTCAGCATTACAAAGTGCTATCTGCTCAGTACCTAGTTTTGAAAATTTTGAAGTAAACAAAATTTTGAGTTTCACAACGAGTGTATTTCTTGGCGAATTTGTCAGTAACGACTCAGAATAATCTACCGATTCTGACAGACCACATATAGAACATAATTTGGTTTCTGACCTCACGGTCTCAGCAACTCGAAACGGCCAAAAATGCGAGATAGAACCTTGTAATTCTAGGATAGCAAAATATCTGAGAGATGCCTGTTGCGCTGCGCTGTGCGTGGAAAGTGCAGACAGCAGTCTGGTGCGCTGGGTATGGAAGGGTGTGGACAATGCTTTGTTTGGGGGTGGAGGGAGGTGGCGGTGATGAGGGGTGGTGCATAGTTTTATGGCACTTGCAACACAAATTAGTAATAGGTCAGTCGCAGATGAGAAGTGTTACTAGAGAGTAACATACAAAGAAAAGAAGGGGCAAAGAAAAGGATGATAGACGTTAGACTTTAAAGAAGGAGCAAGCCACACAAGCGCACTCGCCTACCACCAACGAACGTTTTTTTTTATAAAGAAAAACAAAACAAAACAAAACAAAAAACACTTTTGCTATATATTTCGTGTGTTCGCAATGAGAGTTTTGACGTTGGCGTTAGACGTCCGTCGGCTTGGGTTAGGGTTACCGGGCTTGAAATCATACGAATAAAATTCAGCGTTCCATGTTTCGAGACTGAGCTCGCCCGACGTTGTGTTTTGGGAAAGGCTTTACACAAGTTCTATGGCCCCTGGATCTCAATTAGGAGCGTGCTGACGATAGACATTTCTGAAAACCGCCTGTTGCGCTGTGTTTGGAAAGGTGCAGAGTGCAGTTTGGTGCGCTGGGTAAGGAAGAGAGGAGACAGTGCTTTGTTTAGGGGGAGTGGGGGTAATGAGGTACGGTGTGTGGACAAAAGCGGTCTTGTCAACGTCAATTTGTTGGAGCTGAGAGCTTTGACGTCATTATTCAGAGTGGGGAGTTTTAGAGTGAAGCATACATTGGAAGGTAGAAAGGTTTTTAGTTTAGTTTTAGGGCGAGTTTTACGATATTTGCAAGACAAATAGGTCATATTATAAGTGCCGAAAATTAAATGTCTTATTTGAAAGTAACACACACATAAAATAAGGAAGAGAGATAAGAACGATAGAAGTTTAAAAGAAAGGAGGCAAACCACACTTAACCACCGAAAACCGCCTATGAATGGATTTTTTTTTCGTTTGCACTGAGTTTAGACGTTGACGTGCCAATTTCTTTACAAAGCAGAGTTAAAAGACGACTTTAACTGTATAAAAAAAGGACTGAGAGTGTTTGACACCTCTATAAAAAAAATAGATTTTTGGGAGGCGGGCTCTTTTGACCATCCTGTCAGGGCAAAAGGCAGCCGAGTAGGAGGCAACATAATGTGTTTGTTTAAGTAACAGCTTACAGCACTTGCAACACAATTTGGTCATATAAATGCCGAAGACTCGATGGGTTTCTAGAGAGTAACATACAATGACTTAAAAAAGCAGGAGCCATAAGGACGATAGATGTTTAATAGGAAAGAAGGAGTAAACCACACCAGAGCACCCGCCAACCACCGATTGAGCTTACAGCACGTGCAACACAAATAGGTCATATAAGTGCCGAAGAGTGCTACTAGATGGTAACATACAAAGAAAAAAAAAGCAGGAGCGATAAGGACGATAGACGTTCGAAAGGAAAGAAGGAGTAAACCACACGTAGCAGAGCACCTGCAAACCACCCGCGGGGCAGCACTGAAGCAGACAGAGGGAGATACTTGATGAAATTTCCCGTGGGAATCTATTTTGTTTGTTTCGAGTTTAGAGATTCTCAGAGGTGCCGAGTGGCATCGGGGATAAAAACAACCCTGAACTTTTAGCTCCCCTTGGAAACGTGCGCGCAGGGACTCAACAATTACGGATTATTGAATCTAATGCATCTGTTATCAAGATCATTTTTATATAAACATCAAAATGGCAAGCACAGAATTATTAAAATATCAGGTTTTTAAAAATAGTTTTAGTAAGTGTTTTACTGCACTTGCAACACAATGAGGTCATAATATAAGTGCCGAAGATTAGAGGTGTTACAAGAGAGTAACAAACATAAAAAAAAGGAGGAGGAGAGAAAAGGACGATAGCTGTTTGATAGAAAAGAAGATGCAAACAACACCAGAGCACCCGCCAACCACCCACTTAAATATCAATAAATGCATCAGCAGAAGTATGTTAAAAAGGATGGTCATTTTTCATAAATTGTAAGAGTAAAGAAAAAAACATGGATTTAACAACGGTCATTTAGTGCAGGGAAAAAGTAAGGCAGACAGACAGAAA
>NW_004799541.1:10064-11585 GCF_000002075.1 Aplysia californica | reverse complement strand
ATAAAGGAGTGAACAATTTATCTACATAGCCCATAGTCTCTTTAAAAGGGTGCCAGATCTGTGACAGACAGCTACCCCAGGAATACAAAGTTCTATCTGCTCAGTGCCTAGTTCTGAGAAATTTGACGTCAAATATTTTTGAGTTTCACAACACGTCAAGCATTTTCGAAAGCAGTTATTTGAACATCTTGATAACGACTAGGAATAATCGAACAATTTTGATAGAGCAGATAGAAGGTCATTTGATTTCTGATCTCATGGTCTTATAGTGGCTGAAAACGTCCAAAATTGTCAGATAGAACTTTGTAGTTCTTAGGTAGCCAGACATCGGCGATCACGATTCTCCATTTATTCCTTAGCTCGGAAGTCTCTCTTTCTCTTTCTTTCTCTCTCTCTCTCTCTCTCTCTCTCTCTCTCTCTCTCTCTCTATCTCTCCCCGTCTCTCTCTCTCTATGTATATAATATATCTCTCTCTCTATCTCTCTCTACCTATCTATCTCTCTCACTCTCTCGTTCTCTCTCTTTAAAAAAATCCCTTGCCCATTTATGAGATTGACATCATCTGATTAGTAGAAAAAGTGCTTATGATAGTGTCCAATAGTGGATTAAGTGCATACTTAGTATGACAAGTACATGTAACTGTTACAGAGTATAGAGATTCCAGCATTATAAAGTATAGATGGAAGTCATTGATCTGAGAGCAATGATGACTTTAGAAAAATATAATGGTGGTGATGAGTGATGGTGTGGGGTTGCGTTTAAAAATGTTCGCGTTAGTCCTATCTTTCTCTGCTCCAATGAGTCACGAGGGACGTGGGCACCCTCTTTAGAGTATTTATATAATTCCAAAGGTCTTGTACTTAAATTCCTGCATGTGGTTGAATGATGCATCTGAGGTGATATGTACATTTTGTCAGCTTTACTTCTCTTTTCATATTGAATTTTCATGAGAGTAACATAGGTAATTTAAATTTGTATGTATACCTGCATGTGTTTTTACGGTCCTGTACAGTCAAGAAACATTTCCACCTGGGATAATAAAGTATTATCTTATCTTATCTTATCTTATCGTACCTTATCTTATCTTATCGTACCTTATCTTATCTTATCGTATCTTATCTTATCGTATCGTATCTTATCCCGGTCCCTACTGGAACCATCTTTTTTAAGTTTTAGAAGAAGTTTCACGGCGCTCGCAACTACATAAGGTCATAATAATAATGAGCGCCAGAAGATTAGAGGTGTTACTAGAGAGTAAAAAACACAAAAAAAGAAGAAGGGGAGATAAGGACAATAGATGTTTCTTTGGAAAGAAAAAGCAAAGCACACCAGAGCACCCGCCAACCACCCAAGAACGAACCATCTTTACGGTCACCGTGAAGTTCCGAAAATGTGGGCACAGTCTCTGCTAAGGCGACATTATCAGCTCAGAAGTCTCTCAAGAAAAAACTTAGATCTACACTATCCTGATCTTTCCCCGACCTCCATCTGTTCAGGACCTACCAGTGAGTGACACCCCCA
>NW_004799541.1:7873-9417 GCF_000002075.1 Aplysia californica | reverse complement strand
ATATATATATATTTCGATGTCTGCGAGCTCATCTCCTGGACAGACGGCACTGGGCGACAGAGCGGTACCTAGACATTACAATGTTCTATCAGACATTCTCGGCAGTTCGGAGTTATTGAGTCTATGAGGTCAGAAACTAAATGTTCTATCTGACATTCTCGGCAGTTCGGAGTTATTGAGTCTATGAGGTCAGAAACTAAATGTTCTATCTGACATTCTCGGCAGTTCGGAGTTATTGAGTCTATGAGGTCAGAAACTAAATGTTCTATCTGACATTTTTTGGCCATTCTGAATTACTAAGTCTATGAGGTCAGAAACCAATAAATGTTCCATCATTTTTGGCCGATTTAAGTTACCGAGACCATGAGGCGAGAAACCAAATGTTCTATCTGACATTTTTGGCCGTTTTGAGTCACATGTACTGAGACCATGAGGTCAGAAACCAATGAGTGTTCTATCAGCTCTATCAAAATCGTAAGATTATCCGGAGTCGTTATCAAGATGTTCAAAGTAAGTTTTAGTTTTAGTATGAGTTTTACGAATATTAGAAAATGGTGAAATGGTATGGGTCACACACACACTCTCTCTCTCTCTGTCTCTCTCTCTCTCTAGCTAAGCAACACTATTATCCAATAATAGAGGTGTTACAATAGAGTAACAAACACAAAAAAGAAGGAGGAGAGATCAGGACGATAGATGTTTGATAGGAAAGAAGGAGCAAACCACACCAGAACACCCGCCAACCACCCACAGATGTTCAAAGAACTGCATTTTAAAAAAAGCTAGACAAAATAAATTGTGAAACCCAAATTTTTTAAAAGTCAAATGTCTCAAAACTAGGTAGATCTACTGAGCAGATAGAGCGGGTGGTTGGCGGGTGTTCTGGTGTGGTTTGCTTCTTCTTTCCTATCAAACATCTATCGCCCTTATCTCCCCTTCTTCTTTTTTTATGTTAGTTACTCTCTTGTAAAACCTCTAATCTTCTGGCGTTCATATGACCTTATGCAGTTGGGAGCGCCGTAAAACCTCTACTAAAACAATGAGCAGATAGAGCTTAGTACTTCTAGGGTAGTGAGACAGCAAAACGACCTAAACTGTGCTGATGTGGCCGTAACACATACTTTACAATTACAATGACAACAATACCGTAGATATTTTTATCACTTCTGTATGAGTGGGTGGTTGGCGGGTGCTCTGGTGTGGTTTGCTCCTTCTTTCTTTCCAATCGAACATTTATCATCCAATCGAACATCTATCGTCCTTATCTCTCCACCTCCTTTTATACTTTGTACGATACTCTTCAGTAACACTTCTAAACTTCGGAACTTATAGGACATACTTGTGTTACAAGTGCCGTAAAACTCTTACTGAAACTAAACTAAAAACAGAACTGATAATACCATATACATGCACATATACATTTTTTTTAAAATTAAAAATCTGTTAAAAAATTGTTTTAAAAAATATTTTTAATACAGAGTCAGAGAGAGAGAGAGAGAGAGAGAGAGAGAGAGAGAGAGAGAGAGAGAGAGACAGACAGACAT
>NW_004799541.1:0-1006 GCF_000002075.1 Aplysia californica | reverse complement strand
TCTCTCGCTCTCTCTCTCTCTCTCCTCGACCCCCTCCCCTCTTCTCAGACGGACACAAGACTCCCCAGTGATAAGCTCAATCAGATAGGCAGGGATCTTCAGGCCTGCTGTTGCTTCTGATTCTGTGCCAACCCGCGTCTGTGGTGTAGCGGTTAGACACTTCGCTGTCGCACGCAGGACACCCGAGTTCGATTCCCGAGAGTGGAGAATTTCAGTTTTAATAAAAGTTTTACAGCACTTGCAACAAAATAAGGTCACATAAGTGCCGAAAATTAGAGGTGTTACGAGAGAGTAACAAACACACACAAAAAAAGAAAGAGGCGAGATAAGGACGATAGATGTTTGATAGAAAAGAAGAAGCAAACCACACCAGAGCACCCATCAACCCCCCACGAGGAGAATTTTTTTTTTTTTACATCGAGTATCTCGGTCTTTCTTTTTGGGATGTTGTATCCCTCTATCCCTCCCGTGCCGGCTCTCTCAGACAGGGTCGGAAGCCCGCCTCCTAAACAATGACCGAAACTGTGCCGATGAGAACGTAAAAACACAGACACTTACTTAGGAATATTTTTTTTAGTAAGAGTTTTACGGCACTAGCAAAACAATAAGGTCATATAAGTGCCGAAGATTAGAGGTGTTACAAGAGAGTAACAAACACAAAAAAAGAAGGAGGGGAGATAGAAATGATAGATTTTTTATAGGAGGAACGAAGGAGCAAACCACACCAGAGCACCCGCCAACCACCCACACTTAATAATATATTTGGCGTGTATTTTAACAGTTGGGTAAATCTCTACTACTGTCTAGGAGGCGAAGGAAAGCCGTAAATTTTATGAAATCTTTGTAACTAACAGGATTTAACGCTCATATGACCTTAGCAGTTGCGAGCGCCGTAAAACCTTATACTATACATACAAAAAAAAGAAAGAAAGGAAGGTGTTTTTGCGACGCTATCGATACGATTTAGAACATTTAGGAGGCCGTCCAACCCTGAATGCTACGGTCA
>NW_004799540.1:9349-11622 GCF_000002075.1 Aplysia californica | reverse complement strand
AGGTAAAAATAGCGAGAAAATGGCCGCCAAAATTGGATGAATTCCATAGCTGGAGAGCCCTAAGAAACTGAAAATACTTTTTTGTGCTTTTAATAGACGTTTTTCCCCGTAAAATCCACACAGAAAGTGTGTTTTTAAAAGGACATAAAATATGTTTAGCCCCCCCCCCCTCTCCCCACCCCACCCCAAGAGTAAAAATTGACAAACGGTGGAAAATCGCCCGTTTCATCAATTTCATTATTTTGACGAGCGCCTGATTTCACCACGCTGTATCACAAATCATATTTTCAAAACTTCCTTATGGCCAACGATTGACGAGCGCTTAATTCCCACGCGCTGGAACACGTAATCAAAACTAATTTTCTTATTTTTTATAAGAGTTTTACGGCACTTGCAACACGATAAGGTCATATTATAAGTGATGAAGAATAGATGTCTTACAAGAGAGTAACAAACACAAAAAAGAAGGAGGGGAGATCAAGATGACAGATGTATGATAGGAAAGAAGGAGCAAACAGGACCAGAGCACCCGCCAACCACCCATGCGCCTAACTCCCCCGACCTGTGACACACAATGAATCAAAATAAACCAATAAAGATAAACACAATAAACAAAGAAAAAGTAAGAAATAAATCAATTCAGTTCATATTAAAATGAAGTAATAAAAAATACGAATCTAATTAATGTCCGTATTTAAGGACCCGGAATAAGCTACTTACTGAACCAAACGGAATGTCGGGGAAAGAAAGGGAAGGGAGAAATGTTCACCATAGTTTGTCAGAAAACGATCAGCAGAGACGGAATTGTGACCTACTTATTTAAATAAACTAAATAGTACGTCGCTTTTTTGTCTTAAAGAAATAGAACATTAAATGAATATTTATCTATAAAAAAAATATTTGAATATTCAATTTAAGAAACAGAATAACATACTTATTCTTTAAAAATAAGTAGTGTTGTTTTTTTAGATTTTAAAAAAGAAATTGAAAAATAAACGAATATTTATCTTTTAAAAAGATTTTAGTATTTATTCAAAGAAACGGAGAGGAGTCTAACTCATACTAATTAAAAGAAAATGAATTGTGCTTTGTTTTTCTTGGAGGAAATGGAACAAAAAATGAACATTTATCTTTAGAAAAAGATTAAAATGATATTCAATTGAAGAAACAGAATAGCATACTTATTTAAAGAGAATAAATAAATAAATAAATAAATGAATAATCACTGACTTGTCATCAAACGGACACAGTTATCTTAAGAAAAGGAAAGCTACAATAAAATACTTATTCAAAGTAACAGAACAATTTGTGATCGTTCACCAAGTTGTCAGCGAAAGGGACACGCTTATTTAAAGGAATGGAAGAAAACATTAAATACTTATTTAAAGACACGGAATAAAGTTTAAATACTTATTTAAAGACACGGAATAAAGTTTAAATACTTATTTAAAGACACGGAATAAAGTTTAAATACTTATTTAAAGACACGGAACAAAGTTTAAATACTTATTTAAAGGAATGGAATAAAGTTTGAATACTTATTTAAAGGAATGGAATAAAGTTTAAATACTTATTTAAAGGAACGGAATAAAGTTTAGATACTTATTTAAAGGAACGGAATAAAGTTTATATACTTATTTAAAGACAAGGAAAAAATAATCCACCAGGCAAGTTGTCACCATATTGGCGAACAAACACATACTTATTTAAAAAGATGGAATAAATAATCCACCACCAAGTTGTCAGTGAAAGGCACATGCTTGTAATATCAACACAAGGCACACCCTTATTTAAAGCAGCGGAATAAAATACTTTTTTAAAAAGATGGACAAAATAGTCCCTCAGCAAGTTGTCACCACAAGGCAAATCCTTATTTAAGGGAGCGGAATTAAATGTTAATACTTATTTAAAATTTAAAATACTTATTTAAAGGAATGGAATAAATAATCCACCAGCAAGTTGCAATCACAATTAGGCACACGTTTCTTTAAAAGAACGGAATAAAATTTAAAATACTCATTTAAAATTTAGAATACTTATTTAAAGAGACGGAGTAACATTTGAAATACTTACTTAAAGAGACAGAATAAATAATCCATCAGCAAAATGTCCCCACAATTAGGCGCACAAACACATACAGAGAGAGTGGAGTAGAGCGATGAACTAACACTAAGAGTCCAGTCTAGATCTACAACACTTGTCAAGTGCTGCGGTAATTAGTTTGTGTGTGTGTGTGTGTGTGTGTGTGTGTGTGTGTGTGTGTGTGTGTGTGT
>NW_004799540.1:5381-6662 GCF_000002075.1 Aplysia californica | reverse complement strand
TCTCTCTCTCTCTCTCTCTCTCTATCTTTCTGTGTGTGTGCGTGTGTGTGTACGTGCGTATGTGTGTGTGTGTGTGCGTGTGTGTGTGTGTGTGTGTGTGTATGTGTGTGTGTGTGTGTGGGTGACACACTGCACTTTTAACCGTTTTTTCACGAAGAAGATTTTCCTTGAGGGTAATAACGACGAGTTCAAAGCGCGTTATTTAATACTTTCTTAGTTGATCTTTTACCTCAGAAAAAAAACATAACAATATTTTTACAGAATAGTTCAACATCCTCGGGGCAGAAACAAGGTTGCATTGACCAGTGGAAATGTCGCAGCTAACATTGGAATAAGTCAAAATGTCACATGTAGATATCTGTAGTTGAAGTCTTCAAAAACCCTTCACAAACTAAAGAACAATTAAAAAAAACAAACAAAAAACGACCCCCCCCCCCCTGAAAAAACAAACAAACAAACAAACAAAAATATAATTAAAAACAAAAAGGAGAAGCACATCGACGTATTATTAACGGTCATTTAGTGCATGGGAAAAAGTAAGACACACAGACAGACAGAAACAACAGAGGGAAAGAAAAGAAGTAGGACCTTCCAGCAACACCCACCAACCACCCACACAGACAGACAGAAACAACAGAGGGAAAGTAAAGGAGATAGGACCTACCAGTGACACCCTCCAACTACCCCCCACACCCCCCCTCCCCCCTCACACACACAGACACACACAGACAGACAGAAACAACAGAGGGAAAGAAAAGAAGTAGGACCTTCCAGCAACACCCACCAACCACCCACAAAAGAGATGAATAAATGAAAAAACAAAGAGTGATGTAATCCGTTTGAGGAAAGGTTTACTAAATTTAGCCAGTTCTCCTTTGAAGATTGTTCCAGAAAATAAAAACAACACAAATAAAAAACAAAACAAAAAAACACCTTTTTATAATAGACAATCGGTTTTCATCTGTTTCTCTAATTTCCTTACAAGGATATCGATTCCTCATTGTGGTATTCGAGCCCGCGAGGCGCGACAGGTTGGTAATTCGATACCGGTGGTTAATTTGTTGTTAAGTTCTTCGATAATTGTCGTAACTCGATACTGGGAGCGCTTCCTAATGGATGGGGTGTCCCGCGATTTCTGTCTCTGTCTCCCGTTCTCTTTTTGTCTCTCTGTCTCTCTCTCTCTGTTTGTCTCTCTCTCTCTCTCTCTCTCTCTCTCTCTCTTTCTTTCTCTCTCTCTTTTTTCCCCCTCTCTCTCTTTTCTCTGTCTCTGTCTCTGTCTCT
>NW_004799540.1:0-2134 GCF_000002075.1 Aplysia californica | reverse complement strand
GTGTGTGTGTGTGTGTGTGAGTGTGTGTGTGTGTGTGAGTGTGTGTGAGTGAGTGTGTGTGTGTGTGTGTGTCACTTGTATCGTGTCCCTTTCTACCTCTCCATCTCTCTCTCGGTATCTCTCCCCTCTCTCTCTCTTGCTCTCTCTCCTTCTCTCCTGTCCACTGTCTCCCCCTCCCTATATCTCCATCTTCTTTTCCCTTTCTCTCTCTCCCTTATATCCCTGTCTCCTCTCCTCCTCTCCTCTCCCCCCTTTCTGTCCTTATAAATTATCTTCTTTCCCGGCCCACTACTCTCTCTCTCTCTCTCTCCACCTCTCTCCATCTCTCCTTTCCCCTTACTCTCTCTCTCTCTCCCTCTCTCTCTCTCTCTCCCTCACTCTCTTTTCTCCACATCTCTCCTCACCCCCTCCCCCTCCCCCCATCTCCCTCATTACCGATTCCCTTAACCAGAACGCCCGTCTCTATCAACCCCCGTTTTTTTCCAAAGCTCTGATTTCACTGCCGATTCTTCGGCCAAACTCGGCCAAAAAAATTCAATTACACAGTGCACCGACCTTTGGCGGTAGAAATCCGTATTGCCTGATTGCAAAGGCAAACGATCCCCCTCGGCCTCCATTCATGTCGGCACAAGAAAACCTGGCCAGTCCCAATGTGTTTATCACCGGGCCACAAATCACGAAACGTCGAAATTTTCGAATTTTCCAGCATTTAAGGGGCTCGGTTTATTTTCGCTCGGCAATTCATTTATTTATTTCTGAGGCTACTCTGTGCCATTTTGAGGGATGATTTGAGTGAGCGTCGATTGGGAAGTTCGTTAGCAGAGAGTGAGAGAGAGAAAGTAAGTAAGTGTACGGGGTTTTTACGCTTTTATCAGCCCTATTAGGTTTTTTTAAGAGGTGAGACTTCCGAATTAATTAACGTCCGTCTCCGATAGGACTGAGACAAATAGTCGCTTTTAAGGACAAGCGGGCTAACCCAGATTTTGAGCGTTTCCAGAAATCTTGACCTGCACCAAAAGTGGACATTGCCCTACCTATAGGAGAAGTTTGGTTTCTTTGGTGTGTATATTTGTTTGGTTATAGAGAAAACTCTCCTTGTCTTTTTTAGAAACTGAACAAGGGGCAAAAACTTTACCTTCGATTTTCTCAAAACAGCATTTTTCGGGATAGCCCCCATGTGCTTTAAAGTTACCAAATGTGGTTGAGAGTTTTGAAAACTCCACAAAATGACTCGAGTTCTTCAAGGACGTTTATTCTGGGATTTGAACCAGAGACATCCGCTCCGTAGCCGAGCCCTCCTCCCCTCTTTTCCCCTTCTCTTTCCTCGCCTTCCTTCCCCAAACTCTCCCCTCTTCTCACCCTTCGCTATCTTCTCCTTTTTATACCTCCTACCCCACCCTACTCACATAAACGTTCCCTCCTTCTGATCCCTCCCCATCTTCTACTTCAATCATCTCCTCCAACCCTACCCCCACTTCCTTCCCCCTACCCCATCTCCTTCCCCATTATTCCCACTACACCTCTCCAACCGTCTACCTCGCTACCCCCTCCCTCTCCCCAACCATCCACCCCCCCACTCCCCACTTTTACAAACACAGTCTTTACATAACGTGACAAGATCTATAACTTCCCTATAAACAAACACACACACATACATACACACATACACACACCCACAGAGAGAGAGAGAGAGAGAGAGAGAGACAGAGAGAGACAGAGAGAGACAGAGAGACAGAGAGAGACAGAGAGAGACAGAGAGAGAGAGAGTCTATACATGACGTGACAAGACCTATAACTTCCCCATAAACAAACACACACACACATACATACACACATACATACAGACACACATACACACACCCAGAGAGAGAGAGAGAGAGAGAGAGAGAGAGAGAGAGACAGAGAGAGAGACAGAGAGAGACAGAGAGACAGAGAGAGAGACAGAGAGAGAGTGTATACATAACGTGACAAGACCTATAACTTCCCCATAAGCACACACAGGAGACTACCCTGGTGTTTGAACCCTATTCCTCTGGGACTAGGGCTGAGCGGTCTGCTCGGCTCTCATGGTGAGAGAGACGTGTGTGGTGTGTGTGTGTGTGTGTGTGTGTGTGTGTGTGTGTGTGTGTGTGTG
>NW_004799539.1:9762-11616 GCF_000002075.1 Aplysia californica | reverse complement strand
CATATTCTTGGCTGTTGGTTGGAGTATCATGACTTTTTTGGGGGTTTTATTTGTTTCCTGTTCGTCTTTTTCTGTCTTTATGCTATTTGTTTTGTTTTTTAAAAGATACTGGTGTTGTTCAATAAATTTTAAACAGTGGGTGGATCTCCTCGGGTGCTATTGGTAGATCTGACTTCCTCAATGTCCCCTTGTTGTTTCTTCTGGTCGTCTGTCTGTCTGTCTGTCTGTCTGTCTGTCTGTGTGTCAGGGCGTCTATGGCACAATGGTTTGGCTCTTTGCCTTTTCAGGGTAAGGACATGGGTTCGTTTCCAGCAAGGGGAAGACAATTTTTAAAAAAACAACCCATCTCCTTCCTTGTTGGGGGTTGGCGGGTGCTCTGGTGTGATTTGCTCTTTCTTTCCTATCACAAATTCTATCGTCTTTATCTCCCCGCCCCTCCTTCTCTTTTGTGTTTGTTACTCTTTTGTAGAACACCTCTAATCCCCGGCACTTATATGACCTTATTGTGTTGCAAGTGCCGTAAAACTCTTACTAAAACTAAATCTCCTTCCTTGTAGGGGGGTGTTGTCCTACCACTAAGCCCACGGCAGCCCTGATAGGTGGGGCGGAAATGTCCCGATTTTGTATGCGATGGAAGGTGTGTCTATGTAATATAGTGTAAAGCGCATAGAGCCTGCTGTTGAGCGGGGATATGCGCTATACAAATGCTATTTATTTATTTTATCTATTTATTTATTTATGTAAGGTGTGTCTATGTAAGGTGTGTCTATGTAAGGTGTGTCTGTGTAAGGTGTGTCAATGTAAGGCGTGTCAATGTAAGGTGTGTCAATGTAAGGCGTGTTAATGGGGGCGTAAAGATGGGCGGTTGGTGGGTACTCAGGTGTGGTCTGCTCCTTTTTTCCTGTAAAACAGCCATCGGTCCTGATCTCTCCTCCTTCTGTTTTGTGCTCGCTACCCTCTTGCAACACCTATATTCTTCGGCACTCATCATGACCTTATTGTGTCACAAGTTACTCTTATATTTTGACCTTATTGTGATGTAAATGCCGTAAAACTAATACTGAAACGTGGGTGGTTGGCGGGTGCTCTGGTGTGGTTTGCTCCTTCTTTCCCATCAAACATCTATCGTCCTTATCTCCCGTTCTTCTTTTTTATGTTTGTTACTCTCTTGTAACACGTCTAATCTTCTGGCGCTCATATGACCATATGTAGTTGCGAGCGCCGTAAAACCTCTACTAAAACAAACAAATACTGAAGCTAAAGCAAGTACCGTTAAACCCTTACTTAAACTAAACTAAAAAAAACCCTCGTTGTTCCTGACAGGTAGAGTGGAAATATCCCGATTTTTTATATGATGTAAAGTGTGTCTATGGAGGCGTAAAAGTGCGCGGTTGACGGGTGCTCTGGTGCAGTCTGCTCCGTCTTCCCTATCAAACATCAACTGTGCTTATCTCTCCTCCTTTTTGTGTTTGCTACTCTGCTGTAATATGACCTTTATTGCGCTGCAAGTGCCGCGAAACTTCTATCAAAACAAGGAGTTGCAAAATGTTTACTGTACATTCTTTTGCAATCATAAATAATACATCGGCGCTGAGATATTATGTTTCGGATTTCTCTTATTTTGGATCCATATCAGATAACGATTCTTGGATAATACTGTCAGTTGATCTTCGTAAATAAAAATTCCGCCATAGATTCTTTCTCTCTGCTGTTTATTCATCGCTTGCTGTTCTTCCGTATTCTCTTTCTATTCCTCTTTTTTCTTCCTGGATAATACTGCCTGTTGATCTACGTAAATAAAACACCGCCTTGGATCCTTTCTCTGTGCTGTTTATATATCGCTTTCTCTGCCTC
>NW_004799539.1:5323-8141 GCF_000002075.1 Aplysia californica | reverse complement strand
AAAAAAAGAAAAAAAAAAGATTTGAATTATTAGATTAACTGATAACCGTCGATTTACGTAAAAAGGGGTCGGAACTTTTCTTCCGTAGCATTAATCGTGGGAATCGGTTCCGGAATCAATTCTTTGCCGAGCTCTACCATATACCCCTCTGAGCCCCCGTCCTCTCTTTCTACGTTGATCGTGTTTTCTGAAAGGGACTTCCTTCATGTGACCGAGACTGCTATCGTATAGAGCCTAAGAAATCATGTACACGCAAACACACACACACGCACACACACACACATACACACACACACATGCACCCACACACACGCACGCACACACACACACGCATACACACTTTCCCACATACGTAAACACACACACTAGACTAAACATTTTGGTCTACTGTTGCCAATTTCGCTTTGTCAACAGGACCAGTGGGGGTGGGAACAAAACCCCCAACAACTCAACAGCTTTCGTGTAAAGTGTAAAGTGTAAAGACATATAATTTGACGGATTTGGCCCCAAAAGTAAACAGAATGGTGTGAAGATCCACACTGTGCTGTATGTAAACAATTTAGATTGCTTTGAAGATGAAGCGCTTGCACCTGCATTATTTTTAGCCCTTCCTTCTCAGACGCTGTCGTCAGTTCACAACAGTATCCGCCGATGATCTTTGGGTAGCGCTGGAGTTTTCTATTAAAAGGCGGTATATTCAGTTTCGTAAAATGGTCAAGAGAGCCAAGAAAGAAAAAAACAAAACAAACAAAAACAACAACAAAAAACAAAAACAAAAACAACAAACAAAAAAACAACATAAAAAAGACAGCACAGTTTCCCCCTCTCAACAGCCTGTCGCTCTGTATAATACAGTTTGTATATCTTCAGAGCACTCCCCCCGCCTTATCGACACCAGACTGAGGCATAGCAAATGTGCTCTGTGTTTTCAACTACCAGGTGAAATCGACAACTCAATTTCGTTTAAACCTGGATGTCCTTTCTTTTAAGAAAAATCTTCCGAGTGATCCGACTGTCCCCTCTGTGGACGTTGTGAATGGTTTGGTTTTGAGTTTCAGTTTTCTAGTAAGCGTTTAATGGCGCTTGCGACACAATTAGGTCGTATAAATGCCGAACGGTAGAGATGTTAAAAGAGAGTACCAAGCATAAAAAATGGGAGGAGAGATAAAGGGGATAGATGTTTGGTTGAGTTTTGTTTTTAGTTTAGTTTTTGTAAGAGTTTTACGGCGCTCGCAATTGCATAAAGTCATATGAGCGCCAGAAGATTAGACTTTAGAGGTGTTACAAGAGAGTAACAAACATAAAAAAGAAGAAGGGGAGATAAGGACGATAGATATTTAATAGGAAAAAAGAAGCAAGCCACACCAGAGCACCCGCCAACCACCCACTGAGTTTTGTTTGATTTTGTTGAGTTAAAAGAAGTACGACATCGATACGTTTGTGATCATGAAGTGCAGGGAAGAAAAAAAAGACAGATAGACAGAAGGAAGGAGATGTGTGTGCTCATAGAAATCATTATTTTAACGTACCGGTAATATTATAAACTATAGAACTGAAGCTAAAGCAAAACATAACAAAACAAAACACTATAACAACAATTTAAATGCTTTTCACGACCGTCTGTAGCAGGCGCAAAGAACTGTCATAATAATGGTGTTAATAATAATCGTCAAATTTCCTTTTTTTGTGGGATTAACTATTTAGAGTGGGTGGTTGGCGGGTGCCCTGGTGTGGTTCGCTTCTTCTTTCCTATCAAACATCTATCGTCCTTATATCTCCTTCTTCTTTTTAATGTTTGTTACTCTCTTGTAACACCTCTTATCTTCTGGCGCTCATATGACCTTATGCAGTTGCGAGCGCCGATAAACCTCTACTAAAACTCGATAAACCTCTACTAAAACTAAACTAAAACGTCAACTTTTGTTTTTCTTGTTGGATTAACTCTTTAGCGGAAAGGTTACTCAACTCATGATGGGAGATTAACCCTTAATTGCTGACCAATGTTCCTCTTGTTCGATGTACTCTTAGAAATTAACTCTTTCGTACCACCCCTTGTTCCTCTTGTAGGATTAACCCTTTGATGGCTCTCTTTTGTTAGAGTAATTATTGAGCTACAAAGTTCCTTCTCTAAGATTATTAAACCCCTGCGCACGAATGTTTGTTCTTTTAGTGGAATTAATTAACCCTTTGGCGGTACCAACATTTGTTCTTCTTTTTGGATTAATTTGCCTCTAAGCTCTTCGGCGGCGCCAACGTCCATTCCTCTTATGAGATCAATTAACCCTTTGCGCACCAACGTTCCTCTTGTTGGAGTATTAACCCTTTGACAGCACCAAAGTTCGTTCTTCTTGCGGGATAAATTAGCACGTTGAGCACCATCGTTCCTTTCGTGGGATTATTAACCCATTTGGTGGGGCATCAACATTCCTCTTGTGGGATTATCAACTCCTTGGGTGCAGCACCGACGTTTGTTCTTCTGACGGAATCAATTAACCCTTTTGCCACCGAAGCTGTTGCTCCTGGCGGGTGTGGGCGCTGGTGGCGTGGTGCTGTTCCCCCACGAGGCAGCGGGTGGCGTGGTGCTGTTTTCCCATGTGGCAGCGGTTGGCTTAGTGCTGTGCCGCGTGGTACTGTTCAATTAACCCTTTTCGCACCGAAGCTGTTGCTCCTGGCGGGAGTGGGCGCGGGTGGCGTGGTGCTGTTCCCCCACGTGGCAGCAGGTGGCGTGGTGCTGTTCCCCCACGTGGCAGCGGGTGGCGTGGTGCTGTTCCCCCACGTAGCAGCTGTGGTGGCGGCGGCCAGGAGGCGGAGGTGCCGG
>NW_004799539.1:0-972 GCF_000002075.1 Aplysia californica | reverse complement strand
ACACACACACACACACACACACACACACACATACAAACACACACAAGACACACACACATGACACACACACACGCATGACACACCCACATGCATGCACACACTCACACACATACACACACGCACATAGAGACACAGACACACACGCACCCCTTTCCCCCCTTTCCTCATCGACTCTCCGTGGCAGTATAAAGTGTTCATTAAGTCCTCCCCACCCTGCTCACTGCACTATCAGACAGCCCCATCGCTCGCTCAGAGAGATAGCCTGGCTCACACCTGACCCGGGAGACATTGTCCAGGTGCCGATGATGGCCAAACTTCAACTTGCAGATGTATGCATTTATAAAAAATATCTCCTCAGTCTAATTTATTACACATTCTGATCGTGGGTGGTTGGCGGGTGCTCTGGTGTGGTTTGCTTCTTCTTTCCTATCAAACACCTATCGTCCTTATCTCCCCTTCTTCTTTTTTATGTTTGTTACTCTCTTGTAACAGCTCTAATCTTCTGGCGCTCATATGACCTTATGCAGTTGCGAGCTCCGTAAAACCTCTACTAAAACAAACATTCTGATCGGATCAGATCGGGTTGGATCGGATCGGGCTCAGAAATGGTGATGGCCAGCAACGCACATGCCATCAAATTGACTTCTATTTTGTTGTGTCAAATTTGACTTTCTGCTAGCAAACAAAAATTGAATGTCTAATCCGCAGTATGATCATGTGACCCATAGCAACCGTCTGGTTAGGTGTTTGGCCACGGTTTTCATCCAATGCACCCGATCACTGTGACGTAGAAAATCATACGATGGTTAATAAAGGGGGTCGGTGGGATTGTGACAAAGTAATGGCTTTCCTCCCTCATAAGAGAAAAATCTGGATGTCTTCAGATGGATCACAGCATATCAAACAGGCGGGTGGCCTTTAATGGGCTACTGGTAGGTCCTACTTCTTTACATTCCATCTGTTGTTTCTGTC
>NW_004799538.1:9962-11674 GCF_000002075.1 Aplysia californica | reverse complement strand
AATAATGATAATAATAGTAATAAAGATAAAAATGATTGTAGCAAAAACATTATAAATGCGAATATATCCCTAACAATCTTATGGCAGTATTACGAGTAGATGAATTTTAAAAAACAACAACGATCCAATAACAAAAATGGTACTGATAAAACTTTTTAATTATATATTTAGTAGATGTTTTACGGCACTCGCAACTGCATAAGGTCATATGAACGCCAAGATGATAATACTTTGAGCCTACTGTACCAAAACAAACCCTGTTAAATAAAAACAAAAGTTGCACTCATTCAAAACTCGCTCATCTCGTTTGGTTGAATACTGCAAGAATAATACGCGTGGCGACAATAGTAAAGTAAGGTGAAAATATCACTTCTTCTTCCTCTACGTTCTCGCATACACAAGCACACAGACAAACAGAAAACAGTCTAACAAATAGTCTAACAACACAGAAACAGACATTATTTCGTTTGTTTTGATTTTAGTAAGAGTTTTACGGCACTTGCAACACAATAAGGTCATATAAGTGCCGAAGATTAGAGGTGTTACAAGAGAGTAACAAACACAACAAAGGAGGGGAGATAACAACGATAGATGTTTGATAGGAAAGAAGGAGGGGAGATAAGAACGATAGATGTTTGAGAGGAAAGAAGGAGGGGAGATAAGGACGATAGATGTTTGATAGGAAAGAAGGAGCAAACAACACCAGAGCACCCGCCGATCACCCACATTTCTCTGTTTGTTGATTTATTTATTTTTTAGTAAAGGGAAGTATTTGGACAAAATAATGACGATTTAGTGCTGGAAAAACGTAAGATAGACAAAAACAACAGACAGTAATTATTAAAGAAGTCGGGCCTACAAGTGGCTCCCCTCCCACCCAAAAAAACCCCAATAAACAAACAAACCAACAAAACACTGGCCACAAACAGACAGACGGACAAAGAAGAGATAGATGGACAAAGAAAAAGGCGAACAAACAAATAGATAGACAGACGAACAAAGAAGAGATAGATTGACAAAGAAGAAGGCGAACAAACAGATAGACGGAGAAACCCCAGTAAAACTCTCCTCCCTGACAAGTAAATGTGGCTAGCCTGTCGCTCCAGCTATTACTGAGATGTCGCACAAATTGAACGCAAGTTTTCCGAAAACAACACCAAAATAAAAATAAAAAAAGCTTGTTGATCGTTAATTATCTCTATGGCTTTGGGCCTCGCCTTCGCCACGGGTGGGGCTATTCAAGCTAATGGTAGACGCTTTTAACATGACACAAAACAGGATGTCAAACCGCGTAAGCGCGGATGAACTGCCTCGTGACACGCAGGACTCAAACAACTCTTCCACGGAGGAGAATCAAAAAGTGCGAGATTTGGAAACGCCTGAGGGAGAAAATGTTATGACGTGGTTTCCGGGTCATCGAGTTTGATGGCGGGAGGCGGGGAGGAAATGGGCAAAGGGTTATTGTTCTTGCCGCTCTATCGTTTTCCACTTGGAGTTTGGCTGGTCTTGACATCATGTATCATTGGGCCTCAGTGGAAGGGGAGACTTTGGAACAGAAATGTTTTGTCCTACATGTATTTTTCAACATCCGTGTGTTGGAAACATAACATACTTTTACTTATATCCTAAAGTCTATACCGTTTTTGATTTACAACGGATCGTCAGAGTTGAGCCAAGTTAGGGACAGAAGTCGGAAGGCAGGACGGGTGGTT
>NW_004799538.1:6899-8845 GCF_000002075.1 Aplysia californica | reverse complement strand
CCGTTCGGCAATTGTTATCAGAATTATTTATTCGTCTTTGTTTTTTCTTGTCTACACCTTTTATGTCCATTAAAAACCTCATAATTCCTGTAGATGTTACCATGGTAAAACGTCTTTGACCAAAGGCACAACATTTCACGTCACTTGGCACTTTGCAGGCACACCACAGCACTGCAGGTCACCAAATTGTGGCAGCCATTTTCTCGCTCATTTTACCTCTGCTACCTGGCCATCTCTACTTCAATCATTTCCAAATATCTCGAATTCAATTTAAGATAGGTGGACATGTTTAAAAATACCAAATGCAAGTCAAATGAGCAAGTTTAAAGAGGATACCAGTAACTCTACATTCCCAAACACAAACGAGCGCCTGATTCCCCCGCGGCGCGACACAAGTATGTACACAAAGAAACCGTTCACATTGGCCATGCAGATTCCAGCTCAGCTGTGACATCACAGACCGGGAAGTTTTTCCTGTGAGAGAACTACATTCCGCGTGACCCAAATCCCTTTTGTTTTAGTTGTAGTGAGAGTTTTGCGGCACACACGACCCCATTAAAGCACTACCTTTAGGTCACTGAAAAATAAACCTCTCAGAAAACAATAGTCTGTACAATGCCATGTGCTTCCAAGCTACCAACAAAAATATCTTTAAAAAAACAACTTTTTAAGAAAAGTTTTACGTCACACGCAACACAATTAGGTCATATAAGTGACGGATATTTGTGGTGATCCTAGAAAGCTAAATGCAAAACAACAAGGAACCAATGAGGAAAGATAAGGATGCCAGAGCTTTGATCGGAAAGACAAATCAAACAAAAACAGAGAACCCACCAACCACCCAACCTAAACCCATGAACATTCTGCACACTCAGAAATCAAACTCGACCTTTTCTGCATACGATGGCGAACGCCTAACCACTTCACCCGCAAATGTCGGATGATTCAGCTGTAGTTCTACCTTTTTTTTTTTGTAAGTGTTTTACGGCGCTCGCAACTGCATAAGGTTATGTGAACGCGCGGGACACACCAAACAGTTTCAGTTGGTGGTGTAGGAAATTTCTAATTTTGCCTCGGTGTCGCCTATTATCGATTTGTGACCACAAAAGGATCTTTAAAGTGCGCAACTTGCTCACGAGACCTCGGATATTTTTCTCCCTTGTCCAAGAAGGCTAGGTGTAGATCTTTCCTACCAGAAGATCAGGGGTGTGGCAGAAAGACGGCAGTAAGAAGGAGCCAAGGAGTAGCAGTAGAACGGCTGCAGAAAGAGTCCGGAGCCCAGAGGAGGGGGCAAAGGAAGTGAGGGGGAGGAGGAAGAAAGTGGAGACGAAAGCAGACGACAGAACATTGCTAGAGAGCAGAAAAGGAGGTGAACGGAGAAAATTTAGAGGAGAAAATTTACCGTCATTGTAAGGATTCGAACCCGGTCCTATTGAATGAGAGGCGAACACCTTAACCTCTAGGCCATGAGAGCAACCAATCTAACTTTAGACGTCGATCCCTTCTCCCCTCCCCCTCCCCTCCCCCCTACAATGATGAGTTGACGGAGAGGATGATTTCCTCGCCGCTGATGTAATTATAGATAACAGACTACGTCTGGCGTCTTCCGGGACACGATAAGGACAATTAACAATGTCAAGGTCAGGATGTATTACAATTAACAATGTCAAGGTCGGGATGTTTCGATCTCTCCTATCTAGGACAACCCTTCACGGAAGAAATACAATATCTCGACCAAAAAAAATTTGATAAAAATAGCGTCCTGTGCATGCAGAACGTTCCTAATACCCAGAGCGCGTTGTGTTGATGGAATCAAGTCGGAGCTAGACTGATTCGCTGACACGCAGAAGCAAGAGCTGCCGTCTGGCACAATTTGATCAAGTTCTCCGAATTCAAACATCGCTGTTGTTGTGGTTATTTGATCACAGTGTGCTAAAGGATCACCC
>NW_004799538.1:4892-6073 GCF_000002075.1 Aplysia californica | reverse complement strand
TTATTATCAATGTTGTTGTTGTTGTTGTTGTTGTTGTTGTTGTTGTTGTTATCATTACTAATATTATTGTTATTATTATTATTGGACAAAATCTTTGATTCGTTACTGTTTAAATGTTCAAGTTGGAAAGACACTCATGGTTGTGCGAGATTTCTTTCACTATGTCTTTGGCCGGAAGCTTTTGTTCACTTTTCTCTCTCTAGTATTGGTGAACTATCACCAACCACTGCCTTTCTCACCCTGGATCAGCGCCTAGGCCTCAGACAAACCTTTCCCATCTGTTTCTCTCCCTGTCCTCATGTAACGGCATATGGAATTTGTTTTGTCCACGTTTCTCAAACACAAAGGGTTAAAGATATACCCCCCCCCCCCACTTTCCATCCAACTAGGTTGTTATTTTTCCTGCATGTTGAGCCACACGAGCCCTACATTGCGTAAAGGGCGGTCAGAGGGTGGTGCCCAGACAGAGGGCTCTGGTTGGAGGGGAGAAGGACACAGACAGATGGTCTGGATCTCGGGAACAGTTTTCAAATGAGAAAGATGAAACGTTACAATAGACAGACACATGATCTTAATTGAAGGAAGAGGTTTGAGGTGAGAAGGGAGAAAGGTTTGGATGATACATAATCTTTGATTTGTTTTTTTCTAATGTTCTAAGTAGGAGTAACAATTATGGTTGTGATGGGAGATTTTAGGAGTAACAATTATGGTTGTGATGGGAGATTTTAGGAGTAACAATTATGATTGTGATGGGAGATTTTAGGAGTAACAATTATGATTGTGATGGGAGATTTTATTTGACCATAGGCTATTCTTTTGACCCAGGTCTAGATAAGTTCCAATGTTGTATCCACAACGTGTTAATTAAAGGGACGAGACTTGGGCTGTCCTTAGTTTTAGTTTCAGGAAGAATTTTAGGACACTGAAATGAAGAATAAAAAAACTCTCTCTGAAAACAAAAAGCTGTGCTATAATGTTATTAGGTTCGACCAAACTACCGCCGTCTATATTTAGAACAATTGTTTTGTCTGAGTGTTTCGTCATTTGCTATAGAGTTAGGTCGTAGAAGTTCCGGAGATGAGAGGTGTCACTCGAGAGTCACAAACTACCAACAGAGGGAGGTGATATATTGACGAGAGATGTTGGAGAGGTAGGAAGGAGAAAACGACACCAGAGCCCCC
>NW_004799538.1:3106-4792 GCF_000002075.1 Aplysia californica | reverse complement strand
CCCTCTCCCCCCTCTCCCCTTCTTTCTCTCATTTTCTTTCTTTCTCTCCACCTCTCTCTCCTCCTCCCCGGACCCCAATCCCTGTTCTCTGAAAAGTACAAACTGTGCTGTAAAGATAACAAAAACAAAACAATAACCCAACAGTTCTAATTGCTGAACATCATTGAAAGATTACAGTCGACCGGCTGACGTTTCCGAATTGCTGAAACCACCACCACCACCATCAGCATCTGCATCAGCAGCATCAGCAGCTGTAGGATTTAAACCTAGTGTGTGGTTCATCACGTGACAGAGGTACCCGTCAAATAAAGCAGCCCTTAAGCTAGGTAAACGACATGAAATATTAAGCGCGCGACGCAAATGACCATTTTCCAGGGAAGCCCCTGGCCAGAAATCGATAGGGAAGAGGTGTCGATCAAATATTTACCTCCCAAAACACGGGGCGTGTTGCCGCGAAATAAAACAGAGGACGACTCAAATCAAAACACAATGAGGAGAACATTTAGCCTGACGAACAGCAATCGGTTTTGTTTTTCTTTGTTGTTTTGGTTTGTTTGCTTGTTGGTTTTTTGTGGTTTTATTTTTTTAGGGGGGGGGGGGAATAATGCAAGTGAGTGAACGGGGTTGTTGAGAGAGCTTTGGGTTACGCTGATAGGAAGGCGTTGTGTGGATTAAAAAGCTTGGACAATGGACGTGGGGGTGGGGGGTGGTAAAGGTTTTTAAAAAAATGTGGAGACAGTAATTTTGTGTGTTGTCACCTATGGTCACCATCCTTATCATCTTCATCATCATTATCATCATCATCATCATCATCATCATCATCATCATCATCATCATCATCATCATCATCATCATCATCATCAATACCATCACTTTTGTCCTCATCCAAGCACCAAAGTACTAAGTACATTGAAGAAAAAGCTTTCAAAAACATAACAGCTTTGCATCACCCAAAAGTGAAATTCTAAAAGTAGAAAAGAAAAACCGTTCCCAATGTCTTGAGGAAAGTCAGAGCCGACAGGATAATTCTGCCCCCAGTGACCTTTGTCTCTCCGGTAAATAGAACTAGACTCCCAAAGTACTCCAGCCTAAAAGCATTCAAATTTTATTCATTTTCGAATATAAAAAAGTCTGGGCTGGGTTGTTTTGTCTCTTGAAATTTTCGAATCAGCTTTTCTCCTAGAGGTCTCGCCTGATTAAAATGGATGAAGGCTTTGAAGCTGACAGAAACACAGGCCCAGTTTCTCTAGTTAGTGCCGCGTTCTCTTCATCAACTCGGAGACTATCCAACTTTTGACGTCGCTTGACTCTGGTGACTATAGTGCAGCACGCGACTTTTTTCAAAGGTCTTTCCATTCACGGAGCTTTTTAATTAAGAAAGTAATTTTCGTTTTCATTTCGAGAAAGGCGAGCCCAGAGTGTGACGATGTGTCCCGGGGTTAAGGTTGTAGTTTCCAACCTCTGCCCGGGTGCTTTTGTGTGCGGCGGGAGAGTTTGCTAGTTTAATTAACGATGTTTGAATTGAACATCCGGGGGCTGTCACACTGCGCCAATCTTCATTAGAAAAGTGGAACATTTTGTCATGTAAGCAATTTGTTTATTTAACAACAATTACACTTTGTCTGTGTGTGTATTTGTGTGTGTGTGTGTGTGTGTGTGTGTGTGTGTGTGTGTGTGTGTGTGTGT
>NW_004799538.1:0-1498 GCF_000002075.1 Aplysia californica | reverse complement strand
TCTCTCTCTCTCTCTCTCTCTCGTTCATTCTCCTTCTCACATGCACGCACTTACGCACGCACGCACGAACGAGCAAACTCACACGCACGCAGGCGCAAGCAAAGTGACACGTACGTGCAAGCACAGGGTCTGACCTTAGAGCAGGGAGGTAGGCTGGAAAATCCACTTGTCGCCTGTTAATAAGATGAGTGATGATGATGATAGGCTGTGCGCCTCTCTCCCGCGACAATAGCTCTCCCCCTGATCAGATCGGACTGGCGCTCGTTCGTCGACCAGATGGGAGGGGTATCCCAGAGATTTTCGCCACCATTATCCTCCCAGCCAGTCAGAGATTGCCAAATGCAAGATGATGATGATGCGCCTTGACCACTGCTCTATCTTTGAGGAGCTAGGTCAACCCTTGTGTGTCCTACACCTAGGAGCAACAATTGGGAAAAGACAGAAATAGATACATGAATAAATAAATAAGTCATCACATAAATAAAATAAAAATACATATATCAATAAATAAAAACCAAAGAATAAGATGCATTTAAACCAACAAAAACAACAATTAAACAAACTAATCCCACCCCACCCTCGATAACAAACAACAACCATCAAAGAGAATTAACCCCCCCCCCCCAACCCAAAGAGCCCAAACTAAATGTTTACAAAAATAGTCACTTAGAAGACTCTTGTACAAAATGGCTTCCCGCCACTGAGAACTTCTGATGGACAAACCAATAAATAAGTATTATTTCTTACTGGCTGGCGCTCATATGACCTTATGCAGTTGCAAGCGCCGTAAAACCCTCTACTATATAAAAAACAAAATTCTTACAGGGACAATATTTTTCAATCATCAAGCCAGGACAGCACCAGACAATTAACCCCCACGAAGTATCAAAAGTGACAAAACAAAAGACACCTTTACAAAATACGATTAATGTGTCAACATTTCAATATGATTCCGTGGAGAAAATTACTAGCCTGGTGCTTACTTGGTATTTTTCAACCGAATTAAAGAGAAAATGAACTTCTAATACTGTTACTTCTTCGACCAAAACTTGTTCTTTGTCAAAGGCAATTTCATGTTTTAGAAATAGGAGACAACAGCAGTACCAATCAAAACATCTTTTTCTTACATTTCATCTGAATAATAATATGGTTTTCCAAGTGTTTTAGGGATTAAATACCACGTAATAATTGGTCGCTTTTATGGACAAGTGGGCTAACCCAGATTTCGGGAGTTTCCAGAAATCTTGACATACGCCAAAAGTGGACATTGTCCTACCTATAGGAGAAGTTTGGTTTCATTGGTGTGTATATTTGTTTGGTTATAGAGAAAACTCTCCTTGTCTTTTAAAGAAACTGAACAAGGGGCAAAAACTTTACCTTCGATTTTCTCAAAACAGCATTTCTCGGGATAGCCAGCCCACTGTGTGCTTAAAAGCGACCTAATATGTCTCCAAGCAGCTGAATTGACAGTTTCCGTTCCTGTAGCAAAAGTGAGAGA
>NW_004799537.1:0-11911 GCF_000002075.1 Aplysia californica | reverse complement strand
ATCATTTTTAGTTTTAGTTTTAGTTTTAGTTTTAAGGGCGTGCAGCACACAGCTTTGCACACATATACCTTTTTATTATCATTTTTAGTTTTAGTTTTAGTTTTAGGGGCGTACAGCACACAGCTTTGCACACATATACCTTTTTATTATCATTTTTAGTTTTAGTTTTAGTTTTAGGGGCGTGCAGCACACAGCTTTGCACACATATACCTTTTTATTATCATTTTTAGTTTTAGTTTTAGTTTTAGTTTTAGGGGCGTGCAGCACACAGCTTTGCACACATATACCTTTTTATTATCATTTTTAGTTTTAGTTTTAGTTTTAGGGGCGTGCAGCACACAGCTTTGCACACATATACCTTTTTATTATCATTTTTAGTTTTAGTTTTAGTTTTAGGGGCGTGCAGCACACAGCTTTGCACACATATACCTTTTTATTATCATTTTTAGTTTTAGTTTTAGTTTTATTATCACTAATTTTATTTCCATTATTATTTTTAGTTTCATTTTTATTACGGGGGTGGGCAGCACACAGCTTTGCACACCAGCTTTTAGACTTTATTATAACTAACGTTTATTGTTTTTTATTTTTATTTTTATTTTTTATTTTTTTTAGTTTTAGTTTTATCGCAAAGCACACGCATACCTCTCTACACACCACACGACACTCAACACACCACACCATACTCTACACACCACACAACACTCTGCACACCACACAACACTCTTACACACCACACAAGAATGAGCTGCAACTCAAAGAAGAAGTAGGAAGAAGAAACAAGACACACACAGCTTCTCCCAATTCCATCTGACAGTAGATGTCCAAAGGAGAAGCCACCATTGGAGGGCATGCACATCCTGCTGGTGGAGGCAGTGAGTAAACTTATATACCCCCTACTCACCGGGGGACACGGGGGTGGGCAGCACACAGCTTTCCACATATAGATACTTTTAGACTATTATTCCTAAAGACTATCTATCAGGTTTTTACATCCCAACTACCTAACAACTAAGCTAACGGCCCACCACTAATTATTTAATTAGCGCTAATTCGCCAGAGCCACGTCAGTCCGCACAGGAATCACCACGGGTAGGTGTGGTTGGCTAGACTGGGAGAGGCTATATGAGACGCTTGGGCATTTCTCATCTTTTCAATGAGACCCTTCACCAGTCCTTGATCCCCGCCTAACCCTAACTACGGCCTAACAATGCTATCTATCTAGCTGACGCCCCTACTAACCCTAGCCACTACGGGCGTCCCACAGGCCGGACTAACTACCTAACGCAAAGTTAAACTATGGCCTGATCTACCGCCTAAGACGGGGCCGGGCGCAGCCCCTTCCTAACGCTAAGCTACGGCCGATCTTACGGTTAACGCGTCGCCCGCTAAGCTAACACTCAACACTCTACACATCAAACAACACTACACACACCACACAACACTCTGCACCCCACACACCACTCTACAAAGCAAACAACACTCTACACATCACACAAGAATGAGCTGTAACTCAAAGAAGAAGTAGGAAGAAGAAACAAGACACACAGCATCTCCCAATTCCATCTGACAGTAGATGTTCAAGGGAGAAACCACCATTGGAGGGCATGCACCTCCTGCTGGTGGAGGAAGTGAGTAAACTAACTATATACCCCCTACTCACCGGGGGACACAGCTTTGCACACATATACTTTTTATTGTTATTTTCAGGTTTATTTTTAGTTGTAGGTGCGCGCAGCACACAGCTTTGCACACATATACTTTTTTATTATTATTTTTAGTTTTAGTTTTAGTTTTAGGGGCGTGCAGCACACAGCTTTGCACACATATACCTTTTTTAAAATCATTTTTAGTTTTAGTTTTAGTTTTAGTTTTAAGGGCGTGCAGCACACAGCTTTGCACACATATACCTTTTTATTATCATTTTTAGTTTTAGTTTTAGTTTTAGGGGCGTGCAGCACACAGCTTTGCACACATATACCTTTTTATTATCATTTTTAGTTTTATTTTAGTTTTAGGGGCGTGCAGCATACAGCTTTGCACACATATACCTTTTTATTATCATTTTTAGTTTTAGTTTTAGTTTTAGTTTTAGGGGCGTGCAGCACACAGCTTTGCACACATATACCTTTTTATTATCATTTTTAGTTGTAGTTTTAGTTTTAGGTGCGTGCAGCACACAGCTTTGCACACATATACCTTTTTATTATCATTTTTAGTTTTAGTTTTAGTTTTAGGGGCGTGCAGCACACAGCTTTGCACACATATACCTTTTTATTATCATTTTTAGTTTTATTTTAGTTTTAGGGGCGTGCAGCATACAGCTTTGCACACATATACCTTTTTATTATCATTTTTAGTTTTAGTTTTAGTTTTAGTTTCAGGGGCGTGCAGCACACAGCTTTGCACACATATACCTTTTTATTATTATTTTTAGTTTTAGTTTTAGGGGCGTAAAGCATACAGCTTTGATCACATATTCTTTTTTAATTATTATTTTTAATTTTGATATTAGTTTAGGGGCGTGCAGCACACAGCTTTGCACACATAATATACTTTTTTATTATCATTTTTAGTTTTAGTTTTAGATTTATTATCACTAATTTTATTTCCATTATTATTTTTAGTTTCAGTTTTATTACGGGGGTGGGCAGCACACAGCTTTGCACACCAGCTTTTAGACTTTATTATAACTAACGTTTATTGTTTTTTATTTTTATTTTTATTTTTTATTTTTTTTAGTTTTAGTTTTATCGCAAAGCACACGCATACCTCTCTACACACCACACGACACTCAACACACCACACCATACTCTACACACCACACAACACTCTGCACACCACACAACACTCTTACACACCACACAAGAATGAGCTGCAACTCAAAGAAGAAGTAGGAAGAAGAAACAAGACACACACAGCTTCTCCCAATTCCATCTGACAGTAGATGTCCAAAGGAGAAGCCACCATTGGAGGGCATGCACATCCTGCTGGTGGAGGCAGTGAGTAAACTTATATACCCCCTACTCACCGGGGGACACGGGGGTGGGCAGCACACAGCTTTCCACATATAGATACTTTTAGACTATTATTCCTAAAGACTATCTATCAGGTTTTTACATCCCAACTACCTAACAACTAAGCTAACGGCCCACCACTAATTATTTAATTAGCGCTAATTCGCCAGAGCCACGTCAGTCCGCACAGGAATCACCACGGGTAGGTGTGGTTGGCTAGACTGGGAGAGGCTATATGAGACGCTTGGGCATTTCTCATCTTTTCAATGAGACCCTTCACCAGTCCTTGATCCCCGCCTAACCCTAACTACGGCCTAACAATGCTATCTATCTAGCTGACGCCCCTACTAACCCTAGCCACTACGGGCGTCCCACAGGCCGGACTAACTACCTAACGCAAAGTTAAACTATGGCCTGATCTACCGCCTAAGACGGGGCCGGGCGCAGCCCCTTCCTAACGCTAAGCTACGGCCGATCTTACGGTTAACGCGTCGCCCGCTAAGCTAACACTCAACACTCAACACTCTACACATCAAACAACACTACACACACCACACAACACTCTGCACCCCACACACCACTCTACAAAGCAAACAACACTCTACACATCACACAAGAATGAGCTGTAACTCAAAGAAGAAGTAGGAAGAAGAAACAAGACACACAGCATCTCCCAATTCCATCTGACAGTAGATGTTCAAGGGAGAAACCACCATTGGAGGGCATGCACCTCCTGCTGGTGGAGGAAGTGAGTAAACTAACTATATACCCCCTACTCACCGGGGGACACAGCTTTGCACACATATACTTTTTATTGTTATTTTCAGGTTTATTTTTAGTTGTAGGTGCGCGCAGCACACAGCTTTGCACACATATACTTTTTTATTATTATTTTTAGTTTTAGTTTTAGGGGCGTGCAGCACACAGCTTTGCACACATATACCTTTTTTAAAATCATTTTTAGTTTTAGGGGCGTGCAGCACACAGCTTTGCACACATATACCTTTTTATTATCATTTTTAGTTTTAGTTTTAGTTTTAGGGGCGTGCAGCACACAGCTTTGCACACATATACCTTTTTATTGTCATTTTTAGTTTTAGTTTTAGTTTTAGGGGCGTGCAGCACACAGCTTTGCACACATATACCTTTTTTATATCATTTTTAGTTTTAGTTTTAGTTTTAGGGGCGTGCAGCACACAGCTTTGCACACATATACCTTTTTATTATCATTTTTAGTTTTAGTTTTAGTTTTAGTTTTAGTTTTAGGGGCGTGCATCACACAGCTTTGCACACATATACCTTTTTATTATTATTTTTAGTTTTAGTTTTAGGGGCGTAAAGCATACAGCTTTGATCACATATTCTTTTTTAATTATTATTTTTAATTTTGATATTAGTTTAGGGGCGTGCAGCACACAGCTTTGCACACATAATATACTTTTTTATTATCATTTTTAGTTTTAGTTTTAGATTTATTATCACTAATTTTATTTCCATTATTATTTTTAGTTTCAGTTTTATTACGGGGGTGGGCAGCACACAGCTTTGCACACCAGCTTTTAGACTTTATTATAACTAACGTTTATTGTTTTTGTTGTTTTTTATTTGTTTTGTTTTTTTAATTTTAGTTTTAGTTTTAGGGGCGTGCAGCACACAGCTTTCCACAAATATACTTTTTTACTATTATTTTTAGTTTTAGTTTTAGTTTTAGTTTTAGGGGCGTGCAGCACACAGCTTTGCACACATATACCTTTTTATTACCATTTTTAGTTTTAGTTTTAGTTTTAGGGGCGTGCAGTACACAGCTTTGCACATATATACCTTTTTATTATCATTTTTAGTTTTAGTTTTAGTTTTTGGGGCGTGTGCAGCACACAGCTTTGCACACATGTTCTTTTTTATTATTATTTTTAGTTTTTAGTTTTAGTTTTAGTTGCGTGCAGTACACAGCTTTGCACACATATACCTTTTTATTATCATTTTTAGTTCTAGTTTTAGTTTTAGGGGCGTGCAGCACACAGCTTTGCACACATATTCTTTTTTATTATTATTTTTAGTTTTAAGGGCGTGCAACACACAGCTTTGCACACATACACCTTTTTATTATCATTTTTAGTTTTAGTTTTAGTTTTAGGGGCGTGCAGCACACAGCTTTGCACACATATACCTTTTTATTACCATTTTTAGTTTTAGTTTTAGTTTTAGGGGCGTGCAGTACACAGCTTTGCACATATATACCTTTTTATTATCATTTTTAGTTTTAGTTTTAGTTTTTGGGGCGTGTGCAGCACACAGCTTTGCACACATGTTCTTTTTTATTATTATTTTTAGTTTTTAGTTTTAGTTTTAGTTGCGTGCAGTACACAGCTTTGCACACATATACCTTTTTATTATCATTTTTAGTTCTAGTTTTAGTTTTAGGGGCGTGCAGCACACAGCTTTGCACACATATTCTTTTTTATTATTATTTTTAGTTTTAAGGGCGTGCAACACACAGCTTTGCACACATACACCTTTTTATTATCATTTTTAGTTTTAGTTTTAGTTTTAGGGGCGTGCAGCACACAGCTTTGCACACATATTCTTTTTTATTATTATTTTTAGTTTTAAGGGCGTGCAACACACAGCTTTGCACACATACACCTTTTTATTATCATTTTTAGTTTTAGTTTTAGTTTTAGGGGCGTGCAGCACACAGCTTTTTTAATTATTATTTTTAGTTTTGATTTTAGTTTTAGGGGCGTGCAGCACACAGCTTTGCACACATATACTTTTTTATTATCATTTTTAGTTTTAGTTTTAGTTTTATGATCACTAATTTTATTTCCATTATTATTTGGAAGAGGCTAGAGAGACCAGGATCCTGGTCTGTCTAGCCTCTGAGTCTAGAGAGACCAGGACCCACATATGGGTTTTCTTCCGCGAACTTGATTTTAATTCTAAATTTAGATCTAGAATCTACTAGATAATAGATATCTAGATCGAAATCAACACCACATTTGTAAGTTGCCCATTCAATTTCACAACATTTTATGGAAGAAAACCCATGTGCGGCAACATTACACACAAAAATCGCAGTTACACAAGTCTATGACGAAATGACGGGTATTTCTTCATTTACGTAAGCCAAGCCCAAGGCACTGGAACTTCCAACCTCCTGACAAACTGTGTTTTTATACACTTTGGCACTTTGGATCATTCACAACTCCTAATTACCAGGTGTTGTTGTTGCCGCATATGGGTTATCAGCCCATTTTCTTTCTATATCAAGACATACTGGATCTAGATCTATCTACCTAGGGGGAAAAGTAAACCGTGAAGCATTCACTTACGTGGATTCCTTGAGATGGCCTTTAGAGGTGAACTTGCCTTCGTGGACACACCTGAAGGTGACGTGGGTGTACTTCAAATCCTCTTTGTAACGAAAGTTGCCTTTCAGTTTGGAATTTGCAGCCCTCACTGTCAAACTGGACTTCCCTGCCACTAGATGCTCGTTGCTTTCGGCTTTCCTCGACGTCAAGACGGCCATAAAATCATCAAATGAGTCGAAATACTGCCCTACGGAGGTGGGGGCCGCCATCTTGAAGTCGAAAATTGAAAGGAAAGGAAGTTGGACTCGGGGTTTGAGCATGCGCACACGCAGAAAATTTCCCTGGTCTCGGGAAACACTTCCATTATTATATATATGGTGATGAAAACATGAGTCAATTAGGAATATCCTTTTTTATATACCTATGTACAGTTTGATTTTTTTTTTCATTTGTCTTGCTTTCGATAAATAAATATAATTTATCATGAGAAGAAGTCGAGATATTTGCGATTGAAGGAGGTGGAGTCGCCTGGTTTCAGAAGTAACAGTAGCGGGAAAATGACCGCCAAAGATTTACAGTTCTTGGAACCTGCAAATTTACATTTTTTGTGCCTCTAATCAACGTTTTCCATAAAATACACACATAAAAGTGTTTTGAATGGACATACAAAGGTGATGAGCCGCCCAAAATTTAAAATCCAAACTGGCTGACAAATGTCCATTTCTCGGATTTCATGATTTTGACGAGCACGTGATCATACCACGATACATCACATATTACATTTTGTTTCAGAAAATAAAGAGTCGTTAAAAAATTGTTTACTATAGGTTTAAAGGGACAGAAGGATAATTATAAAACCTGTCTGTAAATACGTTTAATGATTTTCTTTCTGCTAGAAGCAAAAATTAAACTTTTACATTGATGTCAGACACACCCAGGTAATTTCCTAAACTTACTGAAATAAACAAATGTTTCAAGACAAAATTCACAGACAATAAATACCTCCTGCCGATGGTCCGGCCGTGGTATTCCTCGGTAGTCGTCCGTATCATCCTCCGATCCAGCGTGTAGGTGATGCGGACCCATTCGCTGGCCTTGGGGACGTCTTCCTTGCCGATCATCCACATCAGGGAGAGAGGCTTAAATGTAGAAATTACACTTATGATTTAATACAAGAGCTGTGTTGGTTTATGAGAAAGGCCTATGTTTGAACATTACCCTTAGATATTTATAGAATTAAAAGTCATAGCCGAAGACATTTTTGAGACGGACCTTAATGCAAAAACCAGACTTACAGCCAGAGCCACAGGTGCAAATATTTGTAATTCTTCTAGTCACAATAAGCTAAAAATGTTTTTGAAAATTGTTTTTTTTTTTTTTTGGTAGAGGTTACACGGTGCTAGCAACTGCTTAAGGTCATATGAGCGCCAGAAGATTAGAGGTGTTTCATTGAGAAACAAAATAAAAAAGAAGACGGGAAGATGAGGACGATAGATGTTTGATAGGAAAGAAGGAGTAAACCACCCCAGAGCACCCGCCAACCAGCCACGTTTATGAAAATTGAGACTCAATTTTGAGGAGGAGATCAAGAAAATTATATTGCAAAGAGAAATACCTTTGGGGCCAAATCATCTCTCATGACTTGTCGTTCGTCTTGTGGTGGATGAAAACAGTCTTCAAGTCCCTTCTGTTTCTGACAATGAAGGAAATTCATTTCTGAGGATGTATTTTTAAGTGACATGGAGACAACATTTTGTTTATGATAAGTGCCACTCTTCACACTAACAACTATTATTATTATTATTATTATTATTATTATTATTATTATTATTATTATAATTATTAATATTTACCGCTACAACTATAATTATTATTATTAATACTACTTTTTTAAATTATTATTTTTAGTTTTAGTTTTATTATTATCGCTAATTTTATTACTTTTATTATTATTATTTTTAGTTTTAGTTTTATTATCACCAATTTTATTACTATTATTATTGTTATTTTTTGTTTTAGTTTTATTATTATCACTAATTTTATTACTATTATTATTATTATTTTTAGTGTTAGTTTTAGTTTTATTATCACTAATTTTATTACTATTATTATTATTATTTTTAGTGTTAGTTTTAGTTTTATTTTCACTAATTTTATTTCTATTGCTATTATTATTTTTAGTTTTAGTTTTAATTGCAAAGACACGCATACACTCTACACTCCACACCACACAACACTCTACACATCACACAACACTCTACACACCACACAACACTCTTACTTCCCTTGAAAAATGCTGAACGTGTCACTGAAATGTCCCAGCAGACGTGTTCTGTCACGATAGTTAGCGGGACATTTCAGGAACACGTGGTCCATAGTCTCATCCTCCTCCCTGCAGGCTCGACAGAAAGGATCTGGGTAGTCCGCTGGCGTAACTTAAGCCTGTAAGGTAAATAAGGAAAAACCTTGTTAAAATTTTAAATGTCACTTTAAACAATTTTTCACCCCAAATGTTTAGCATTTTAAACTGGAAATATTGATCAGAATCAGGCCGTGCTGCGAACTGTTGTGAATACAGCCAACTCATGTTTCAAGCACAGAGTGCCGTAAAATCCAATTAAACTAAGCTAAAACTAAAAGTCATAGCCGAACATGTTTTTGAGACAGACATACCCTTGAAAATTACACTTTTGATGGCCAGAGCCATCAGTGCTTTTATTTGTAAATTTCTAGTCACAATTAGTAAAAAAAAGTTGTTTTTGGGGTTTTTTAAAAAAGTGTTTTAAGGTGCTCGCTTCTGCGTAAGGTCATATGAACGTGCAGGACACATCAGGGGTGTGGCAGAAAGGCAGCAGTAAGAAGGAGCCGAGGAGTAGCAGTAGAAAAGCTGCAGAAAGAGTCGGGAGCCCAGAGGAGGGGGCAAAGGAAGTGAGTTTTAGTTTTAGTAGAGATTTTACGGCGCTCGCAACTGCATAAGGTCATATGAGCGCCAGAAGATTAGAGGTGTTAAAAGAGAGTAACAAAAAAAAAGAAGGAGGGGGAGATAAGGACGATAGATGTTTGATAGGAAAGAAGGAGCAAACCACACCAGAGCACCCGCCAACCACCCACAAAGGAAGAGAGCGGGTGGGGGCAGAAAGTGGAGACGAAAGCAGACAACAGAACATTGTTAGAGAGCAGGAAAGGATGTGAAAGGAGAAAATTATAGAGCAGAAAATTTTCCCGTCGCTATCCGGGTTCGAACCCAAAACCTATTGAATGAGAGGCAAACACCTCAACCTCTAGACCAGGACAGCCCCCCCCCCCCCAAAAAAAAAAAAAGTTTGAATATGAGACTCATGTTTTAGGAGTAGAGGAAGATATATTGCAAAGAGAAATACTTTTTGGAGCAGACCATCTCTCATGACTCGTCAGTTTTTGAATCCTGAAGATGAAAACAAGTTTCTGTTTCTGATGATGAAGGAAATTCCTTTCTGAGTATATAGTGGATAGTGATATGGGCACAATAATTTGTATGTTAGTGATACATACAGAATTTCTTTCCATTGGCCTCGTTTTTTAGAGTAGGAGTGGCAGAAGTTAGAAAAAGTAGCCTACCTTTTGGGCGGAATCATCTCTCATGACTCATCGTTCCTTGTCTCGTGGCTGATGAGAACAATCCTCGGGTCATCACTAAATAGGAAAAACAGTTTGTTATAATAGCCTACTGTTTGAAAACAGTAAAAACCCACGCAAAAATGTGTTTTTAAATGGACGTAACAGGTGTTGAGCCGAAAAAAAGAATATTAAAAAATCTGTCATCGGCCCAAGAAATGCTGATTTCTTTTATTTCATTAATTTCACGAGAGCCTGATTTCATATATAAATATATAAAATCTCGATTTTTCATGGCTAGATTATTAAAAGAGCAATGATCACTATTTAAATAAAAATTTATCCGAGAGTCTAACGATATTTAATATTTCAGTGAGCGATGTTGCAAAACATTAAAAAACGAATACCTTTTGAGGCGGATCGTAAGCGGTCCTCGGGTCTGAAGTCCTTCCTCCGGTCTTGACGATCACTTGGGCAGAATACCCGTGGAAGTAACCCAATGCAGAGAATGTCGTGAGTGGCCGGAGGGGGCAGCCAAAGCCGAGGTGGAGAGGCTGATAGAGGGGACACTGAGAGGGGTGACGGGGCGTCTTCGCGGATGGTTCGATGCATTGTGGGTTCAAGTCCTGATGGGCTTTCGGCGTCCGTGTTAGCGGGGTCATGCAGAGAGAGCAGTTAGGTGCCACCAGTAACCACGTCTAGCATGTGCATGGAGATGAGAGCTGTCACAGAAGCCTCTGACTGGAAAAGGGCCATGGAATGTCCGACTGCCATTCTAGTCATTGACCCAATGAGTGCCCTCGAGCAGGTAAAGAGACCCATCCTGTGTGCAGACTGGCTAGATTTGACGCAAAGCAGCACAATTGCAAGGGCTGAACGGATCTTGAGCAATGGTCAATAAGGAGTTTGAGGCAATGAACGTGTTGATTAGCTTGCCGGCCAACTCATCAGCACGTTCATTTTTGCCTCAAAGTCCTACATGACCAGGGCTCGGGATCCATGCTGCCTTTGTGAGTCTGCTGCTTGGCATCACCTCTAGCCAGTCTGCATACAGCATGGGTTTCTTCACCTTTTCGAGGGTGCCCATCGAGTCGGCGACAGAGATGGCAGTGTGACACTCCGTCACCAAAATCCAGTTTGGGGCTTCTGTGGTGGCTTTCAATCTATGCACGTGCTGGGCGTGGCCTGGTGGCACTAAACTGCTTTCTCTGTGTGACTCCGTTTTCACGGCCGCAGAGGGCCCATCAGGATTAAACCCCACGCCGCACTGACCCATCTGTGAAGACGCTTTGTCGCCCTTCTCCCGTTCTCCTGTGTCGGTGTCTCTACATGGGCGTTGGTTACCTCTCTAGACAGTAACGACATCACTCGCCGAGGGCTGCTTCCAGTGGAGAATACCGCCCAAGTGTGTCGGTGACGCTGACCCATTCGCTGGCCTTAGGGACGTCTTCCTTGCCGATCATCCACATCAGGGAGAGAGGCTTAAATGTAAAAATTACAAGAGTCGTGTCGGTTTATGAGAAAGGCCTATGTTTGAACATTACCCTTAGATATTTATAGAATTAAAAGTCATAGCCGAAGACATTTTTGAGACGGACCTTAATGCAAAAACCAGACTTACAGCCAGAGCCACAGGTGCTCACAACTGCAAAAGGTCATATGAGCGCCAGAAGATTAGAGGTGTTACAAGATAGCAACAAACATAAAAAAGAAGGAAGGGAGATAAGGACGATAGATGTTTGATAGGAAAGAAGATGCAAACCACACCAGAGAACCCGCCCACCACCCACAAAAAGAGAGAGAGAGAGAGGAGTGGGAGAGAGAGAGGGAGGGAGAGGGAGAGAGAGAGGGAGGGAGAGGGAGAGAGAGAGAGGGAGGGAGGGAGAAGGAGAGAGGGGGAGGGAGGGAGAGAGAGTGAGAGAGAGATAGAGGGAGGGAGGGTGTGGGAGAGTTAGAGAGGGCGGGAGAGAGAGAGAGAGAGAGAGAGAG
>NW_004799536.1:6067-11859 GCF_000002075.1 Aplysia californica | reverse complement strand
AGGAATACAGAGGAAGAGCTAGAAAATACTGAGAATGAGCTAGAATACATTAGGGATAATCTAGAAAATATTAGGAAATAGCTAGAAAATACTGGGGATGAAACAGAAAATATTGTGGATAAAATAAAAACAAAGATATTGGGATGACTAGAAAATGTTGGGAATTTAAAAAGAAATTATGGATGAGCTAGAAAATATTAGGGATGAGGGAAAAAATATTAGTGATGCGCTAGAAAGTACAGTGGTTGAGCTAGAAAAAAAGGGGGACGAGCTGGAAAATTTTAATGTTGAGCTATAAATTTGGGATTAGCAAGAAAATAGTGGGGATGACCTCAATATATTAGGGGTCAGCTAGAATATACTGGGGACGAGCTAGAAAATAATGGGGATGAACTAGAAAATATTAGGGCTGAGCTAGAAAATACTGGGGAATATCTGGGCTGAGCTAGAAAATACTGGGGAATATTTGGGATAAGCCAGAAAATATTGGGGATATGCCAAAAAAGCATTGGCAAATTTTGAGGATCAGCTATAAAATACTGGGAATGATCTAGAAAATATTGAAAAATATTGGTGATATGCTAGAAAGCACTGGTGATGGAGCTAAAAAGTACTGAGGATGAGCTATAAAATATAAGAAATAAGCCAAAAGATATTACTGATGAGCAACAAAATACTGGGGATGAGCTAAAAATATAAGGGATTAGCTAGAAAATAATGGAGATGAGCAAAAAAATAATAATTAGGTTTGAGCTAGAAAATACTGGGGATGAGCTAGAATTGCTACAAAAATCTAGGAGATGAGCTTAAAAATACTGGGGATAAGCTAGAAAATATTAGGGATAAGCTATAAAATATTAAGGATGATCAAGAAAATATTGGGGAAGAGCTAGAAAATATTACGAATGAGCTAGAAATAATTTGGGATGAGCGAGATAATATTAGGGATGAGCTAGAAAGTATTGGGAATGAGCTAGAAAATATTGTGGATGAGATCCCAAAAAAATTGAGAATGAGAAAGAAAAGTCCGGGGAATATTGTGGATCTGCTAGAAACAATTGGGATGTAATAAAAATATTGGGAATGAACTAGAAAATATTACGAATGAGCTAGAAAATATTTGGGATAAGGTGGCAAATATTAGTGACGAGCTAAAAAATACTGGGGATGAGCTAGAAAATTAGGGTTGAGTTAGAAAACATTGGGGATGGAGTTAGAAAATACTGGTGGTGAGCTAGAAAATACTCGGGAAAAGCTAGAAAATATTAAGTATGAGCTAGAAAATATTAGGAAATACCTTGAAAATGCTGGAGATGAAATGGAAAATATTGAGGATGAGATAAAAATATTGGAATGACTAGAATATGATGGGAATGAACAAGAAAATTGTAGGAATGAGCTAGAAAATATTTGGGATGAAGTGAAAAATATAAGTGATGAGCTAGAAGATACTTTGGCTGAACTAGAAAATAGTGGGGATGAGCTCGAAAATTTTACGGTTGAGCTATAAAATACTTAGGATGAGCCAGAAAATAGTGGGGATGATCTCAATACATTAGTGTTCAGATAGAATATACTGGGGATGAGCTAGAAAATATTAGGGATTGGCTAGAAAATACTAGGGAAGATTTAGGATAAGCCAGAAAATATTGGGGATTGGCTAAAAAAAAAAAAGCACTGGCAAATTTTGAGGACCAGCTAAAAAAATACTTCGAATGATCTAGAAAATACTGAAAAATATTGATAAAGAGCTAGAAAATACTGGGGATGGAGCTAAAAGATACCGAGGATGAGCTAGAAAATATGAGAGATAAGCCATAAGAAATTACTGGTGAGCTACAAAAAAGGGGATGAGCAAGAAAATATTATGGTTGATTTAGAAAATACTGGGGATGGAGCTAGAAAATACTGGGGATGAGCTAAACATATAAGGGATTAGCTAGAAAATACTCGTGATGAACTTAAAAATATTAGGTTTGAGCTAGAAAATACTGGGGATGAGCTACAAAAATATAGGATGTGAGCTAAAAAAATACTGGGTATAAGCTAGAAAATATTAAGGATGAGCTTGAAAATATGAAAGATGAGCTAGAAAATATAGGGAATGAGCGAGAAATATTATGGATGAGCTTGAAATAATTTGGGATGAGCTAGAAAATATTAGGGATGACCTAGATAGTTTTGGGAATGAGCAAGAAAATATTATGGATAAGCTAGAAAATAATAGGGATGAGCTAGAATATAGGCCTACTGGTGATGAGCTAGGAAATATTACGGATAAGCGAGAAATACTGGTGATGAGCTAGGAAATATTACGGATAAGCGAGAAATACTGGTGATGAGCTGGAAAATATTGTGGATGAGATAGAAAAGTCCGGGGAATATTGGGGATCAGCTAGTAAATATTGGGGATATGATACAAACATATTGGGAATGAACTAGAACATATTTTTGTATGAGCTAGAAAATATTTAGGATGAGGTGAAAAATATTAGTGATGAGCAAGAAAACACTGTGGTTGAGCTAGAAAATAGTGGGGATGAGCTAGAAAATATTTGGAATGAACTACAAAATAGTGGGAATGATCTAGAAACGCTGGTGATGATCCAGAAAATATCAGGGTTGACCTAGAAAATACTGGGGATGAGCTAGAAAATACTAGATACTGAGGACGACTTTGAAAATATTGGGTATGAGGTGACAAATGTTCTGGAAGAGCTAGAAAATGCTGGGGATAAATTACAAAATATTTGGGATGAGCTAGAAATTACTGAGGATGAGCTAGAAAATACTCATGTAGTTGATCTAGAAAATGCTGGGGATGGGCTATAAAATAATGGGGGTGAGCTATAAAATATTAGGGTTGAGCTAGAAAATATTGGATATGAGCTAGGAAATACTGTGGAATATTTGGGATAAGTCAACACATTTTTGGAATGGGCTAAAAAAAAAAATACTGGCAAAGTTTGGGGATCAGCTAGAAAATAGTGGGAATGATCTGGAAAATACAAAGAAATACTGGGGGTGAGCTAGAAAATACTGGGGAAGGAGCTAGAAAATACTAGGAATAAGGTAGAAAACATAAGGGATAAGTTAGAAAATATTAAGGATGGAGCTAGAAAATACTGGGGATGAGCTACAAGAATATAGGAGATGAGCTAAAAAATATTAGGTTTCATCTAGAAAATACTGGGGATGGAGCTAGAAAATACTGGGGATGAGCTACCGAAATATAGGAGATGAGCTAAATAAAACTGGATAAGCTAGAAAATATTCTGGATAAGCTAGAAAATATGAAGGATGAGATAGAAAATATTGCAGATGAGTCAGAAATTATTGGGGATGAGTTAGAACATACTATGGATCAGCTAATAATAATTTAGAATGAGTTAGAAAATATTAGGGATGAGCTAAAAAGTATGGGGATGAGCTAGAAAATATTACGGATAAACTAGAAATTAATAGGGATCAGCTAAAACATAAGCCTACTGAGGATGAGCTAGAAAATATTTGTGATGGAGTGAAAAATATTAGTGATGAGCTAGAAAATACTGTGGTTGAGCTAGATAATAGTGGGGGATGAGCTAGAAAATTCTAAGGTTGAGCTATAAAATACTCGAAATGAGCTAGAAAATACTTGGGATGAACTAGAAAATGGTTGGAAGTATCTAGACAATGACGGGGATGATCTAAAAAATATTAGGGTTTAGATAGAAAATGTTGGAGATGAGCTAGAAAATACTGGGGAATATTTGGGATTAACTACAAAATATTGGGAAAGGGCTAGAAGATACTGGCAAATTTTGGGGATCAGCTAAAAAAATACTGGGAATGATCTAGAAAATACTACAGTATACTGGGGATGAGCTAGAAAATACTGGGGATGAGCAAGAAACAATTCGAGTTGAGCTAGAAAAAGAAACAATTCGAGTTGAGCTAGAAAATATTACGTATAAGCTAGAAAATAATAGGAATGAGCTAGAATTAACAAACTGGGGATAAGCTAGAAATTACTAGGGGTGAGCTAAAAAATATTAGGGATCAGCCGGAAAATATTAGGGGAGATCTAGAAAATAGTGGGGATGGGCTAGAAAATATTGGGGAAGAGGTAACAAAATATTGGGGATGAGATAGAAAATATTGGGGATGGGCTAGCTACAAATTATTTAGGATCTAAACTATTGGGGATGAGATAAAAAAATGTAGTAGATGTTATACAAAAGTATTGGAAGTATTGGGAATGAGCTAAAACTTACGGTGGATGAGATAGAAAATATTTGGGATTAGCTCAAACGTATTAGTATTGAGATGGAAACATTTAAGGAATAATTGGTGATGAGTTAGAAATTACTATTGAGGATGAGTTAGGAATTAATATTGTCGATGAGCTAGAAAATAGTGAGAACAACGTTGAAAATATTGGGTATGAAATGAAAAATAATGGGGATGAGCTAGAAAATGTTGGGGATAAATTACCAAATATTTGGGATGAGCTAGTGGTGATGTGCTAGAGAATATTCGGGTTGGGCTAAAAAAATATTGGATATGAGCTAGGAAATAGTATGGGTTATTTGGAATAAGCTAGAAAATATTGGGAATGGGCTAAAAAAATACTGGCAAAGTTTGGGGATCAGCTACAAAATAGTGGGAATGATCTAGGAAATATTGAGGAATACTGAGGTGAGCTAGAAAATACTGGGGATGGAGCTAGAAAATACTGGGGATAAGCTAAAAAAATAAGGGATTAGTTAGAAAATATGATGGATGAGCCAGGAAATACCGGGGATGAGAGCTAGAAAATATAAGGGATGAGCTAGAAAATACTGGGGATGAGCTAAAAAAATATTAGGTTTCATCTAGAAAATACTGGGGATGAGCAACAAAAATATTGGAGACGAGCTACAAAATATTAGGTTTGATCTAGAAAATACTGGGTATGAACTAGAAAATACTAGGGATGAAGCTAGAAAGTAATGGGGATAAGCTACAAAAATATAGGAGATGAGCTAAAAAAAATACTGGGGATAAGCTAGAAAATATTCTGGATAAGCTAGAAAATATGAAGTATGAGCCAGAAGATACTGGGGATGAGCTAAAAAGTATTAGGGATGAGCTAAGAAACATTAGGGATGAGCTAGAAAATACTGGGGACGAGTTAGAAAATATTGGGGATGAGCTAGAAACGTTTGGGAATATTGGGAATGAGCTAAAAAATATTTGGGAGGGGCTACAAAGAATTGAGAAAGTGATAAAAATATTGGGGATAAGCTAAAAGATATTAGGGATCTAAAAATATTGGGAATAAGATAAAAAATGTTCTGGATGAGATACAATAGTCTTGGAAATATTACAGATGAGCTAGAAATAGTTAGGGATGAAGTAGAAAATACTGGAGATGAGGTAGAAAATATTACGAATGAGCTAGAAAATACTGTGGATGAGCTAGAAAATATTGGGGATTAGCTAGAAAATACTGGGGAACACTGGGGAAGGAGCTAACAATACTGGGGAACACTGGGGATGCGCTAAAATGTCATGGGGATAAGCTAGAAAATATCAGGGATAAGCTAGAAAATATTAAATTGTTAGGGATAAGCTAACAAATAATAGGAATGAGCTAGAAAATAGTGGGGATAGGGATGAAGTAAAAAATACTGGGGGTGAGCTAGAAAATACTGGGGATGAGCTGGAAAATATTAGGGATGAGCTAGAAAATAGTGAGGATGAGGTAGAAAATATTGTGGATGAACTGGAAAAAGTTGGGAATTCACTAGAAAGTATTAGGGATAAAA
>NW_004799536.1:0-5967 GCF_000002075.1 Aplysia californica | reverse complement strand
CTAGAAAATGTTAGAGACGAGATAGAAAAGTCTGGGGGCCATCTTAATTTTCTAAAATAGTGGGGATGAGCTAGAAAATATTAGGGATGAACTAAAAAATACTGTGGTTGAGCTAGAAAATAGTGGGGATAAGCTAAATTTGAAATAAGGTTGAGCTATAAAATACTAGGGAAGAGCTAGGAAATATGGGGATGCACTAGAAAGTGCTGGGGATAAGATAGAAAAATATGTGGATGACCTGGAAAACATTATGGTTGAGCTAGAAAATATTGGAAATAAAGTAGAAAATATTGTGGATGAGCAAGAAAATACTGGTGATGAGATAGAAAATATTGCAGATGAGATTTAAAAAAACAAACAATTATTGGGAATGCGATCGAAAAGTCTTGGGAGTATTGGAGATGAGCTAAACTATATTGGTCATGTGATTAAAAATATTGGGAATGGATGAGAAAATATTAGGGATGAGCTAGAAAATATTTGGGATGAGGTGAAAAATATTAATAATGAGTTAGAAAATATATAGGGTGAACTAGAAAATAGTGGGGATGATCTAGACAATGCTGGGAATTATCTAGAAAATATCAGGGTTTAGTTAGAAAATACTGGGGATAAGCTAGAAAATATAAGCGTTGAGGTAGAAAATGTTGGAGATGCGCTATAAAATACTGGGGAATATTTGAGATAAGCCAGAAAATATTAGGAATGGACTAGAAAATACTGGCAAATTTTGGAGATCAGCTAGAAAATACTGTGAATCACCTAGAAAATACTGAAGAATACTGGAAATGAGCTATAAAATACCGGGGATGAGCTAAAAGAATATTAGGATCGAGCTGGAAAAGGTATTGGGGATGAGCTAGAAAAAACTGGGGAAAAGCAAGAAAATATTATGGTTGAGCTAGAAAATATTGTTGATGGAAATACAAATATTGGGGATGAGCTAGAAATGCTGGGGACGAGCCATAAAACATTATGGATGAGCTAGAAAATATTGTGGATGAGATAAAAAAAATATTGGGGATGAGCTAGAACATGTTGGAAATAAACAAGAAAATATTAGGGATGAGCTAAAAAATATTTGGGATGAGGTGAAAAATAAGTGATGAGCTAGAAAATAATGTGGTTGAGCTAGTAAATGGTGGGGATGAGCCAGAAAATTTCAAGGCTTAGCAACAAAATAATGGGGATGGGCTAAAAAATACTGGGGATGAACTAGAAAATATTTGAGCTAGAAAATGTTGGAGATGAGCTAGAAAATACTGAGGTATTGGTATAAGCCAGAAAATATTGGGGATGGGCTAAAAAATACTGGCAAATTCTGGGGATCTGCTAGAAAATATTGAAAATGATATAGAAGGGATGAGCTAGAATGTATAAAAGATGAGCCAAAAGTACGGAGGATGAGCTAAGAAATACTGGGAATGATTTACAAAATACTGAGGAATACCGTGGGTGAGCTAAAAGTTACTGGGGATAAACTAGAAAATACTGGGAATGATCTAGAAAATGCTGGGAATGAGCTAGAAAATAGTGGGGATGAGCTGGAAAATAGTAGGGTTGAGCCAAAAAATATTGGATATGAGCTAGGAAATACTGAGGATTATTTGGGATAAGCCAGAAAATATTGGAAATGGGTTTTAAAAAATACTGGCAAAGTTTTGGGATCAGTTAGAAAATACATGTAGTGGGAATGACCTAAAATATTGAAGAATATTGGGGGTGAGCTAGAACATATTGGGGATGGAGGGAAAAATACTGGGGATAAGCAAGAAAATACTGAGGATGAGTAAAAATATTACGAAACAGTTAGAAAATACCGAGGATGAGCTAGAAAAAAATTACGGATGAGCTAGAAAATACTGGGGATGAGCTAGAAAATACTACAGATGAGTTAAAAGATACTGGGGATAAGTTTGAAAATACTGGGGATCTCGATGAGCTAGAAAATACTGGTGATCATTGGGGATTAGCTAGAAAAATACTGGGGAACACTGGGGTGACCTAAAATACTGGGGAACACTGGGGATGAGCTAAGTTATCATGGGGATTAGCTAGAAAATATCAGGGATAAGCTAAAAAATAATAAGGATGAGTTAGAACATAATAGAAATGAGCTAGACAATAGTTGGGAATGTTAGGGATGAACCAAGAAAAACTGCTGGGGATGACCTAGAAAATGCTGGGGATGAGCTAGAAAATATTAGGGATGAGCTAGAAAAAAGTGGGGATGAGGTAAAAAAATATTGTGGATGAACTAGAAAATGTTGGGAATTAACTAGAAAATATTAGGGATGAAATAACAAATATTTTTGGAATGAGCTACAAAATGTTGAAGACAAGATAGAAAAGTCTGGGGACCACTTACATTTTCTAAAATAGTGGGGATGACATAGAAAATATTGGGGTTGAGCTAAAAAATACTGTGTTTGAGCTACAAAATAGTGGGGATGAGCTAGATTAATATTAAAGGTTGAGCTATAAAATACTTGGGATGAACTAGAAAATAGTGGGGATGATCTAGAAATTGCTTGGGATACGATAGAAAAAACGGGGATGATCTAGAAAATATTAGGGTTGAGCTAGAAAATACTGGGGATGAGCTAGAACATATTGGAGATGAGTTAGAAAATATTCCGAGCAAGAAAATGTTACGGATGAGTCAAAAGATACTGCGGATGAGCTTGAAAATACTGGGGATGACCTAGAAAATACAGGGGAATATTGGGGATTAGCTAAAAAATACTGGGGAACACTGGAAGTGGAACTACAAAATATTGGGGATGGAGTTAGAAAATATTGGGGATGAGCTAGAAACTACTGGAGAATATTCAGGCTTAGCTAGAAAATACTGTGGAACACTGGGGATGAGCTGAAAATACTGTGGAACACTGGGGATGAGCTAAAATATCATAGGCATTAGCTAGAAAATATCAGGGATAAGCTAGAAAATAATAGGGATGAGCTAGAAATTATCAGGGATGAGCAAGAAAATGATAGAAATGAGCTAGAAAATAGTTGGGAATATTACGGATGAACCAAAAAAAAGTACTGGGGATTATCTAGAAAGTGCTGGGGATGAGCTAGAAAATATTAGGTATGAGCTAGAAAAAAAGTGGGGATGAGGGTAAGAAATATTGTTGATGAACTACAAAATGTGGGGAATTAACTAGAAAATATTAGAGGTGAGATTAAAAATATTTTTCGAATGAGCTATAAAATGTTGGAGAACAGATAGAAAAGTCTGGGGACCACTTAAATTTTATAAAATAGCCGGGATGACAGAAAATATTGGGGATGAGCTAAAAAGATACTATGTTTGAGCTAGAAAATAGTAGGGATGAGCTAGACTAATATTAAGGTTGAGCTATAAAACACTGGGAATGAGCTAGAAAATACTTGGTATCAACTAGAAAATAGTGGGGATTATCTAGAAATCGATAGGGATTCGATAGAAAAAAAAGGAGATGATCGAGAAAGTATTAAGGTTGAGCTAAAAAATACTGGGGATGAGCTAGAAAATATTGGAGATGAGTTAGAAAATATTACGAATGAGCTAGACAATACTGAGGATGGGCTAGAAAATATTACGGATGAGTTAAAAGATACTGCAGATGAGCTTGAAAATACTGGGGGATATTGGGGATTAGCTAGAAAATACCGAGGAACATGTGGGGTGGAACTACAACATATGGAAGATGTATTTACAAAATATTGAGGATGAGCTAGAAACTACTGGGGAATATTCAGGCTTAGCTAGAAAATACTGGGGAACACTGGGGATGAGCTAAAAAATACTGGGGAACACTGGGGAAGAGGTAAAATATCATGGGGACTAGCTAGAAAATATCAGGGATAAGCTGGAAAATAATAGGGATGAGCTAGAAAATATTAAGGATGAGCGAGAAAATAATAGGGATGAGCGAGAAAATATTAGGGATGAGCTAGAAAACAATAGAAATTAGCTAGAAAATAGTGGGGATGAGCTATAACATACTGGGGATGGGCTAGAAAACACTGGGGATGAACTAAAATATAGTGGGGATGATCTAGGAATTGCTAGGGATGAGATAGAAATAAATGGGGATGATCTGGACAGTATTAGGGTTAAGAAAGAAAATACTGGGGATGAGCTTGAAAATATTTGAGATATTCTAAAAAATACAGATGAGGAGCTAGAAAATATTGTGAATGAGATTTTAAAAAATATTGGGGATGAGACAGAAAAGTCTGGGGGAGTATTGGGAGTGAGTTAGAAAATATTGGGGATGTGATAAAAAATATTGGGAACGAACTGGAACATATTAGGGATGAGCTAGAAAATATTTGGGATGAGGTGAAAAATATTAGTGATGAGCTAGAAAATTTTAAGGTTGAGCTAGAAAATAGTGTGGATGATCTAGACAATGCTGGGGGTGATCTAGAAAATATCAGGGTTGAGCTAGAAAATACTGGGGATGAGCAAGAAATTATTAGTGGTGACATAGAAAATGTTGGAGATGAGCTAGAAAATACTGAGGGATATTTGGGATAAGCCCGAAAATATTGGGAATGGACCGGAAAATTCTGGCAAGTTTTTGGGACCAGCTAGAACATACTGGGAATGATCTAGAAAATACTGGGGAATACTGAAGATGAGCTAGAAAATATTAGGGTTGAGCTAAAAAACACTGGGGATGAGCTCAAAAATATGAGGGATGACCTACAAAATTCTGGGAATAAGCTAGAAAGTATTAGGGTTGAGGTAGAAAATAGTGGGGATGGAGCTATAAATATTGGGGATGAGCTAGAAAATACTACGGACGAGCCAGAAAATATTATGGATGAGCTAAAAAATATTGTTGATGATATAAAAAAAATTTGGGATGAGCTAGAAAATGTTGGGAAAGAACAAAACAAATATTAGGGGTGAGTTAGAAAATATTTGGGATGAGGTGAGAAATAAGTGATGAGATAGAAAATACTGTGGTTGACCTTGAAAATAGTGGGGATGAGCTAGAAAATGTTAAGGTTGAGCTAGAAAATACTGGGGATGAACTAGAAAATATTAGAGTTGAGCTAGAAAATGTTGGAAATGAGCTAGAAAATACTGGTGAATAATTGGGATAAGCCAGAAGATATTGGGGATGGGCTAGAAAATAATGGCAAATTTTGGGGATTAGCTAGAAAATACTGGGAATGATCTAGGAAATACTGATGAATACTGAGGATGAGCTAGAAAATATTGGGGATGGAGCTATAAATACTGGGGATGAGCTAGAAAATACAATAAGGGACGAGCCAGAAAATATTATAGATGAGCTAAAAAAAATATTGTGGATGGGATTTTAAAAAATTGGGATGAGCTAAAAAATGTTGGGGATTAACAAAACAAATATTAGGGATGAGGTGAGAAATAAGTGATGAGACAGAAAATGCTGTGGTTGAGCTAGAAAATAGTGGGGATGTGCTAGACAATTTTAAAATTGAGCTAGAAAATACTGGGGATGAACTAGAAAATATTAGGGTTGAGCTAGAAAAAGGTGGATATGAGCTAGAAAATACTGATGAATAATTGGGATAAGCCAGAAGATATTGGGGATGGACTAGAAAATACTGGTAAATTTTGGGGATCAGCTAGAAAATATTGGGAATGATCTAGAAAATACAAGGGATGAGCTAGAACATATAACGGATAAGCTAGAAAGTATGGGGGATGAGCCAGAAATAATTGGGATGAGCTAAAAGATACTGGGGATGAGCTAAAAAATACTGGGAATGATCTAGAAAATACTGAGGAATACCGAAGGTGAGCTAGAAAATACTGGGAATGATCTAGAAAATACTGAGGAATACCGGAGGTGAGCCAGAAAATACTGGGAATTAACTAGAAAATATTTGGGATGCTGCTAGTAAATTTTGGGGAGAGCAAGCAAATACTGGGGATGAGAATTTTATTGAGATATTAGGGTTGAGCTAGAAAATAGT
>NW_004799535.1:12579-13723 GCF_000002075.1 Aplysia californica | reverse complement strand
AAGAAGAAAAACAAAAACAACTACAACAACTACAACAACTACAGCAACAACAACAACAATAATCTACTTACTGTCATCTCTCCTGAGCACGAAGTAAGAGTCAGTTTGTCCAGGCTCTGTGTACGTCAACAGAGTCACATTGTAGTCCTTGTTCACAGGGATCAGCCAACCGTTCAAGGTGACTTTGTTGACGAAACCCTCGAAAACCTCACCAAGGAACACGCTGCTTGCTGTGGACCAGATTTGAAAAGGGGTTTACGTAATACATGATAGTAAAAGAAAATGTCAGACATATCTTTGGATGAATTCAGGCATATTCAGAGTGTCTTATTCGCGTTTTGGATTACACAATTACTGATAATATTTGCAGGCTAAATCCACATAAACTGGGTAAAATTGGTTGAAATATCCAAGCTCTCAATAGTGAAACTAAAACGGACACTGTATTTCCTGAGATAAGATATGAAATCTTTTGCATCTAGCCGTTCCAAAAAACTATCTGTTTTAATTTGAAGCAGGATACTTTTGATTCTATCAATTATAGGAGCACCCAGGGTTATATTCAATATTAATTACTGAATCGACTAGGAGGCTGGACTGAAATTATTCCAATCTGAATATATCCTGCTGGCCCCAGTTTGTCCATGTCTGGTTTAAGGTCTCATAATTATGGGCAAAACATTGCCAGTTTTTAAACTGAAAAGCAAATTTTAATGCAGTCTTTTGCTTTACATTTTTGCTTCATTGTTGTTTTACCATTTGAGAGAAACTGATCTTAGATTTTTTTAATGAGCAAAGAGTAACCGGAATATACTTTGAGTTAACATAAAAAAATAAGATTTAAATACCTCTAGAAAGAAGATTAGTAGGAAGGCAAATTAGTATTTTTCTTTTATACAGTAAAAGAGGTTATGGGATTTGAAGACTCAAAATGAGTTCATTTTCTTTTAAGAACAGCTAGAGGTAAAAAAAAAACGACAACAATAATAAATTATACTTACGTGGAAGACACCTTGTGATGTATCCGAAGATAGGCAGAGGCTCCCTGGTGCATGCACCGGTTGCGTCGATCAAGTAGGTGTAGTTCTGTAAAATAATCATACAATTGGTTGCTTTTAAGCTCAGGTGGCTATCTCGAAAAATG
>NW_004799535.1:9168-12479 GCF_000002075.1 Aplysia californica | reverse complement strand
ATTGCATAATAATAATTATCATTATACTAATATAAATCCCATTAATAGTAATACTAATCACCATTCTATAATATTACTAATATTACTACTACTACTATTACTGCTACTACTACTACTACTACTACTACTACTACTACTACTACTACTACTACTACTACTACTACTACTGCTACTACTTCTACTACTACTACGACTACGACTACTACTACTACTATTACTACTACTACTACTACTACTTCTACTACTACTACTATTACTGCTGCTGCTACTACTACTACTACTACTACTACTACTACTACTACTACTACTACTAATAATAATAATAATAATAATAATAATAATAATAATAATAATAATAATAATAATAATAACAATAATCACAAAAATCATAATAATAATAATAATAATAATAATAATAATAATAATAATAATAATAATAATAATAATATAGTAATAATAATAATAATAAACAATATATTTTTTTAAAAATAGAATAAATAATAATAATTATGGTAATAACAATATCAACAACAACAGCAACAACAAAAATAAGTATGATGATGATAACGATATTGAGAAGAAGAAGAAGAAGAAGAAGAAGAAGAAGAAGAAGAAGAAGAAGAAGAAGAAGAAGAAGAAGAGACGACGACGAAGAGAGAGAGAGAGAGAGAGAGAGAGAGAGAGAAGAAGAAGAAGAAGAAGAAGAAGAAGAAGAAGAAGAAGAAGAAGAAGAAGAAAAACAACAACAACTACAACAACTACAACAACTACAGCAACAACAACAACAATAATCTACTTACTGTCATCTCTCCTGAGCACGAAGTAAGAGTCAGTTTGTCCAGGCTCTGTGTACGTCAACAGAGTCACATTGAAGTCCTTGTTCACAGGGATCAGCCAACCGTTCAAGGTGACTTTGTTGACGAAACCCTCGAAAACCTCACCAAGGAACACGCTGCTTGCTGTGGACCAGATTTGAAAAGGGGTTTACGTAATACATGATAGTAAAAGAAAATGTCAGACATATCTTTGGATGAATTCAGGCATATTCAGAGTGTCTTATTCGCGTTTTGGATTACACAATTACTGATAATATTTGCAGGCTAAATCCACATAAACTGGGTAAAATTGGTTGAAATATCCAAGCTCTCAATAGTGAAACTAAAACGGACACTGTATTTCCTGAGATAAGATATGAAATCTTTTGCATCTAGCCGTTCCAAAAAACTATCTGTTTTAATTTGAAGCAGGATACTTTTGATTCTATCAATTATAGGAGCACCCAGGGTTATATTCAATATTAATTACTGAATCGACTAGGAGGCTGGACTGAAATTATTCCAATCTGAATATATCCTGCTGGCCCCAGTTTGTCCATGTCTGGTTTAAGGTCTCATAATTATGGGCAAAACATTGCCAGTTTTTAAACTGAAAAGCAAATTTTAATGCAGTCTTTTGCTTTACATTTTTGCTTCATTGTTGTTTTACCATTTGAGAGAAACTGATCTTAGATTTTTTTAATGAGCAAAGAGTAACCGGAATATACTTTGAGTTAACATAAAAAAATAAGATTTAAATACCTCTAGAAAGAAGATTAGTAGGAAGGCAAATTAGTATTTTTCTTTTATACAGTAAAAGAGGTTATGGGATTTGAAGACTCAAAATGAGTTCATTTTCTTTTAAGAACAGCTAGAGGTAAAAAAAAAAACGACAACAATAATAAATTATACTTACGTGGAAGACACCTTGTGATGTATCCGAAGATAGGCAGAGGCTCCCTGGTGCATGCACCGGTTGCGTCGATCAAGTAGGTGTAGTTCTGTAAAATAATCATACAATTGGTTGCTTTTAAGCTCAGGTGGCTATCTCGAAAAATGCTGTTTTGAGCAAAACGTCGGTAAAGTTTTTGCCCCTTGTTCAGTTTCTTTAAAAGGAGAGTTTTCCTCTATAACAAAACAAATAATATAATAATAAAATACACCAATGAAACCAAACTTCTCCTATCGGTAAAGTATTGCCCTCTTTTGGTGTTTTAGATCACGATTTCTGGAAACCCCAGAAATCTGGGATAGCCCGCTTGTAGTTAAAACCGACCAATTGATAATGTACCTTAGTTGTCAAAAGATTCTTAGACACTGTTATAAATAATAATATATCATCATCATGTGTTACGTTTCCCTTAAATTTTCAAAGACTGTGTCAGATAGGGAGCTCGGTTTTGAGAAAAGATATTTATTGAAATAAAGCAATTCATGTAAAGCAAAAGTGTCTATGTTTCTGATATCTGTGTATTGTTAAACCAATAACGAAGATGAATAATGCATTTTTAAGGAATCGCCCATCAGTCTATGACTGTACTGTTAACACTTAACGTGAGCAATTTGGTCAGATTTTGATATGGAGAAATGTAAACGGAGTAGGAATTAATTTTCATTGTAAAAGTAACTTTTGAATTCCAATTAAAGAGAGTGTTATACATTCTCCCACTATTTTGGGAAAATCGATGGTAATGAAAATTTATATCAAACCTGATATACACATGCATTCTCACATTCAAAATTTTGCTTACAAAGGATAGTGTTAACCAATAATTATTAATATTTCTTTAAAAGTTTCTTAACCCTATACGTACTCCCTGGGGTCATTTTGTATCCTAGGGGTTGTATTCTTCACATTTTAGAATACTTCTAGAAAATCTCTTTGAAACTTTCAGTATTTCTCACAAATTCATTTTGACAGACTGCTATACAAAGCGTACGGATCGGATTAACGAGTAAATGTTCTCTTTAGAAAGTTGTGGCACAGAGTTCCCCACGTCGTGTGGATACGATAGTAAAACACGACGTAACTAAACATATCGGGTACATTTTTTTTTTATTTAATACTTAATTCAACAGGAGGAATTGTAAAAACTTATGCTGCTACCTAGAAGAGAGTTCATTGCTTCAATTTTATGTTCTCTGTTTAGCACCTTTGTTTGTGCGTGTGTTTGTTTGTGTGCTAGTGAGTGTTTGTGCGTGTGTATTTGTGTAATATGTGCGTATGAAAGAGAGTGTATTTGCAGGTTAGTCTGTGTAAGTGTGCTTTTTCAAATATGTGTATGTGTGTGTGTGTGAGTATGTGTATGTGTGTGTGTATGTGTGTGTGTGTGTGTGTGTGTGTGTGTGTGTGTGTGTGTGTGTGTGTGTGTGTGTAAGTGTGTGAGTTTCCAAATTGACCATTCTACAAAAGCTACCAATTCGAATCCGTAAAAGCCCCAACATTAACGCTATTCGTGTTCTGTTCAGTGTAGCGCTCTAGCAGGCAACGTTTCC
>NW_004799535.1:0-9068 GCF_000002075.1 Aplysia californica | reverse complement strand
CAATGATAAAGAGTTTTAAGCTTGAAGAGCTGTTGTAACAAGGGAAAGATCAAAATGCAGAAATGTTTCCCGTGCTTACGGTGTTGAGATCTGACACTCTCGTTCCCAGCTCAGTGACCGCAGCGACTTTGTTCTGGGAGAAGTCAATAGACACGTTGGCTTGGAACTGAAATAAACGATGATAACCAGATTAAATTCAGATGCTTGTCCCATCGTCATTTCAGGGCATGTTCTAAATTTCCCCCGTTTTCAAATTCGATTTGAAATGTAAGTTTACCCCCCCCCCCTTTTTCTCAAAAGGAATGCATAAACAAAAACGTTCCCCTGCTGAATGGGAGAAAGAGAACGGGGGAGAAGGAGTTAAAGATGAGCTCAAGGGAATAATAGGTAATTCCAAAGCAAACTGAGACAACTGTGTAAACAATTACTATTTTAATACAATCATTATTATTATTAATATTTTTATTGTTATTATTATTATAAAAATTTATTATTATTATTATTATTACTATTACTATTATCACTATTATTATTATTATGGATACTTACTTTTTGGATCAAGCCAAAGACGCTTGCGGTACTCTTTTCTGGCAGACAGATGGTGGAGGGGTCTGGGGCAGCCACAGTGTAAGCCACAGGGGCCACAAGGAGAAAGAGAGCCAGGAACTGCATGCTGGGAAATACATGGAGGGAGAAAAGTTATCTAATGTTTTAATGTGTTAGATCTAGATAATTATTTGGCACCTAGACTTCCGGCCAAGCCTTGCCAGGGTCAAGCCAAGCTGAAAGGGATACAATATCCCAGCAGAAAGATCAAGATACTCAATAAAAAAAAAAAAACAATTAGTCGATAGACGAACACAACCTCATGATGGTATCATCAAGCAGCTGAAAGAACAAACCATCAGTAGTACCTGAGAGAGGGTATCTGTGAGATGTGATTCTGTGGACTTGTGAGTGGACATTTATAGAAGTCTTTCAGGTCGAGATTTTACGTCAAGCACTTGTGATGCCAGATCTCTGGGCTACTTGATACGTTAGGTGATTCTTAACCCCACATTCTCGCACCCCAGACAAAGAAAATTTGTTTTCATAATTAGCTGACACATCCGACATTTTGAGATAAACAGCAATGCATAATGTTGGAACATATTTTGCCTGGTCATTACTTTCTTCTATTAAAACACTAAATTCTTACAGAAACCGTTTTAGCGTTGCTCTTTAGCTTACTTCTAAATGTTATTTGTCTTCGGATCAGATAAATTAAAGGGTTAAATAAAACTCAGGCATTTTCTGCCCTTCAAAATGTGAAAAATGTACTGCCAAAAATATTACTAAGTTCAATCACCTGGAAGTAAAAAAAAGTTGCTAAGTTGGCAAGTTCAAGACTTTTCGTTTTCTTGTATTCGTGGCACCACTTTTTAACTTTAAAAACAAAACATTGTTTCTTTTTTTTTTTTAATAAGTACAGAAAACATACCTGCAAAGGTGTTTGTTCGGTGGAGAATGTAAATGTGGTCGATTAAAATGGAACTCATCATACAGACTTCAACATAAGTTAAGGACCCCTTGCAAACACTCTGAGGGGTCTTATTGTGTCGACCTGCACGTAGGCTTTCTTGGACTGATCAATTGGCTTGATGGCGCCGCCTCAGGAGGAGAATGACAGAGTGTGACACTGCAAGACTTCTGGCAACTTCTCGGGCTCCAACTCCATCTTGCAGCCGTGCCATAGCTTTGGCACGATCAATGTCTTTCAGCTGGCACATTGATGCGATAGTAGATTTTGCTCAAACGGCGGCTTACATTGCAACCAAAGTGAGCACAGTTCGAGACCGGACGTCCGTTTATGATGTGCACCGTAAATTTTAATTGAGGAATGTCCAAGCTATTGCACACAAGTCGATAAACAACAGAAAATTTGTCTAAAACTCCCCGGGGATTTCTGTGCTGCACGTGGTGGTTTTGCCCCTTTAGGAAGCTTTGCAGTTCGCATTGGTAACTCATGAACACTTTCAGAGCCAAACATTTTGAAACATTCCTTGGTGTCTTTTTTCGAATTTAAAAAAAAGCAGGGCTGCCTGTCAGGGTGGTCCTTAACTTATGTTGAAGTGTGTAATTGCTAATATCATTATGTTGTTACAAACACACACTTCAATGTCTCTGCCAAATTAGTCTCTTTTGTCATTATTTGAGAATGATACACTCTCATGTGAAGTTTGCATTGGCCATCATCAAACATTGGCTTATTAATAAAATGTATTATTGTTATTGAGTGTAAGAATGCGATTCTCGGTTTCGCAGAAGTTTTATCTGGACATGTTTAGGGTGGTTAGTCCGAAAGGTAGTGTCTGATACTAATACTAGGCTCAAACTTCAATGACTAGAAATGTGAGAGGATTGAAAGAGAAATAATATGTCGTTTGGAAAATGAGAAATCAAAATTTTACATATATATGGAGATATTAAGCTGTTAAAGGGCCAATGAGAAAAGGTAGTATGCCTAGAAGAATTTAGAGTAAAAATCTACTACTCAGATGTTGTGTGTCTCAAGGGTTGGGGAAGAGAGTTCCAAACTGATGGAGCAAGGTGGGCAAACGATCTTTCAGCTATTTACAAAAGCTATTTTCATTATCAATTCATCGTTTCAAACCAAACTTACAGGAAATAATCCAAAACGTCATTAAAAGTTTCCATCCCAATCTAATGTTATTTAATATTGACAGCAATATTTAAAATATTATATAACATTTAAGAAAATCCTAATATTTTAAAAGCCAAGAGGCAGTATACTACTTTTAATTTTTACAAATATAAATTTAGTAGCAATACGTATACGTAACTGACTAATATTTGTTTAACATTCTACCAATATTCTGGAATTTTTTTTTTACTTTGATAGTGAGGTACCTTTTTTTGGTTGAAATTTTGAGCGTAAAATGACTTTCAAAAGCAGACTTCTGAGGCATTAACTTTATTTTTTTTTTTAAGAAAACAAAAAAGGAAACAACTAATCAACGACCTATAACAACCAAATCTGCGCATGAGTGAAAAGTTGCATCACAGAATCTTGGTTCGTAGGTGTGATATTAGTGTTTTAGTGGCATGGGGTCTTTCAAAAATAAAGATTTGTAAAAAAAAAATATATATAAAAAAAAATATATATATATATATAAAATTTAATAGCATTTAAAACTGTCACTCTGTCACTTGAGAGCTACTTCCTTCCAGTACCACATACACTATCATTTCTTATCACATGCACAATCTCATTTCTGTAGTTACAAATAACCTCATAACTAGAACTTTACTGAGCCAAGCAGACAAAAAATGAAACCAAAAAAAAAGAGAGAATGAAAGAGAGAGAGAGAGAGAGAGAGAGAGAGAGAGAGAGAGAGAGAGAGAGAGAGAGAGAGAGAGGGGGGGGGAGAGAGAGATAGAAAGAGGGGGGGGGAGGAAGTGGTCAAGCAGTCGTTTTTGCAAGAGGGGGGTAAGGTCGTTTGAGACATATTTTCATCTATTGTATCAATTTTTACCAAATGGAACGACAAATTTGATTCAGCAATGATATAAGGTCTTAAAAAGTTGCTTTCCAGAAAATCGATAATTTCACCGAAAATTGACCAAAATCGTTACCCGTTAGTCCCATTATTAATTCATTATATTAAAGCAAAAATCACCGGGAAAAAACGAAGAAAAATAAACCCCTTCCACTTTGTTTCTCATGTTCATCAAAAAATGAATGAACAAATAAACTGCCACCCAGAATAAATCAAGCAACGGACTAATCCGTTTCATGTGATATTTCTTAACCTGACCAAACTTCCGAATCTCATGAACTTCCCCTTCACTTTATTTTATTCACAGCTGCCGAAGACGTGAGACTCACTCTGTATACCCACCAAATACCTTCCATCTTACATGGAAGCGCCTTTAACATTACATCGTGGGTGCTTGGCGGGTGCTCTGGTGTGGTTTGCTTCTTCTGTCCTATCAAACATCCATCGTCCTTATCTCCCCTCCTTTTTATGTTTGTTACTCTCTTGTAACTCCTCTAATCTTCCGGAGGTCATATGACCTTATGCAGTTGCGAGCGGCGTAAAACCTCCACTGAAACAAACTAACATTACATTACACTGTCCTGACACTCGTGTTGTGTGAGGAAAGATTACTGAAAGAAATCTGAACAGATTGAAAACACCGATGTCCCCGTTTGTCCGCTATCTGTTAGCTCTTTTGTACAATAATAAGATCTCTGTCCTGAAACATATTAATATTATGATAATTACTGGACACGTGCAGTGTGCGGGAGTTTCGTGATCAATCTTTTAAATGAATATAATATGTTTTAGTGTGTGTAGTTTGTTTTTATTGTAGCACACGAGTTGCAGGCTTCTGTTTTGAATGGCTTTCTGTTACTCTCTACTTCTCTCTCTCTCTCTCTCTCTCTCTCTCTCTCTCTCTCTCTCTCTCTCTCTCGCTCTCTCTCTCTCTCTCTCTCTCTCTCTCTATCTATCTATCTATCTATCTATCTATCTATCGATCTATCTATCTATCTATCTATTTCTATCTCTCTCTTTCTCTCTCTTTCTCCCTCTTTCTCTCTCTTTCTCTCTCTTTCTCTCTCTTTCTCTCTCTTTCTCTCTCTTTCTCTCTTTCTCTCTCTCTCTCTCTCTCTCTCTCTCTCTCTCTCTCTCTCTCTCTCTCTCTCTCTCTCTCTCGATTGTGGTAAATTAACTGTCATTGAAGAGCAGAAGCAATTAATTGAGCTTTATTTAACTCTGCACTATATCTTTATACCGTCAGAACTCAAATAAAAATTGGAAATATACTTCAAACAAACACTTAAGACATTTCGATGGTAGTGGACTGTTTTAGTAAAAACATCAATTACAAAACAAAGTGTAAAATTTACTTCTCATAAACGTCCAACTACAGGGGTGTGGTCGGCCCGTTCTGTTTCAGGAAAAGGACGGTAAAACCACAACAGTCACCTCAAATAGAAATCTAAGCGTGCCGAGAGAGTTTTGGAGAAGTATGGAAAACATGGTTCCAACAGGATGGGACCACAACCTATACATCAAGAGTGACCCTTCCATGATCGTAAAGAGGGTTTGGGGGACGACTCATAAACTGAAAATTTACAACTGAATGGTCCCCCCCCCGCCCCCACCAACCTACACTGGAGCCCCCTTAATTATTACCTGGGAGGGGGGGGGGGGGGTTGACAGAGTCGATGGACACAACCTAAATATAATTGAACAGTTGAATTTCAATATTGAACAGAACTTCCGAAGAATCGAACTAGGGTTATAAGAAATGTCGAGTGTCTTCTTATAAGTTAAAAAATGTCTACACCTGGAGGTTTAAATAGCGAACACCTTCCTTAAATAGCAATATTAATGTTGCATTAATTTATTTTTCAATACACGGATAGTGATATTTTGAAATACAGCAGTACAGTGATTTTTAAGAAACTGCACAATTTTGTGTTTCCGTCAATTTTGGTTGAAATATTTGAAATATGATAATATTATTCCAAAGATTGGAAAGAATATGACCGCTAAAGTTTGGCGATTTCCACAGCTTGAGAGTCATTGGAAACTGCAAATTTACACATTTCTTTTGGTCCGATAAATCAGGGTTTGACCGTAAAATTGAGACAGAAAATGTGTATTTTTAATGACTCAAAAATGTGCAGGGTAAAATACAAAAATGTGATTAAAATTGCCAAATCTTTTTGACCAATCCCAGTTTGGTCGATCTCATTATGACGAGTTCCTGATTTCACCAAGCTACCTCTCATTTATTACATCTGAGTTTTACTATCATTTGTTTTCTAAAATTCTCTCTCAACGTAAAACCATGGCGTGTTGTGAACTAATATATTATAAAGAACACACCTGAGCCCTTTTCGCTCAAATGACCCTATTAGTATGCAGTTGTGAGCGCCTAAAAACTATTATTAAACAGAAACAACATATGGGAAGGTAGGGTATTTCGGAGAAAAAAGCCGAAATAGACGACTGTTATTAGTGCGGTCAAAAAAATGTGGCTCAACTCACTGTCAAATGATAATATTCCCTAAACAATCGCTGTCTTTTTTTTTTCTAATCGTGACACTATCTCAATTGAACGCATGTTTTGAGAACCTTTTAGTGCAAACACAAAATGAATTCATTACAAAATTAATTTCTTGTAATACGTTTTAATACTAAAAAAGTGTTATTGGTGAGATGTGTAGTAGGTCATAAAATTATATGTGTGTAAGAACCGGGAAGTGTTTTTGAACAGTACTGTTTTCCGCGTGGCGCAGATTTGTAATATTGTATATAAATTTATGAAGAAACGTTGTTTTAATCTAGCCCCAATTGTTGTGGAAAATATAATTAAGTTAAGACAAACTGATAAAAACTGTTGTGCAGAATATGGGTTACTTTGATTTTCCAGTTTAAAAATATTAGAGAAAAAGTTGCTCCTCGATTTTTAACGCACTATAGCATTGGCCAATACTCTGAACAACACGCAACGATGAAATGATTGGGCAACTTTAATTTTTTTTTCCGTCACTCTATTCTGACAACTGTGAGGGGTCGGGGTGCAGTGATAACATAATTTGTTGGCTTAAGTCGCAATAAACTTTGCTCCTGTACTTATTCAAATTTTCCACCACGAAAGAACACAGTGTGGGTATCGAAGTACATTTGTACTAAATGCACTGTGAGAACCTAAGGCTGCGAGATTATAATTGGGAAAGAAATTCAAATTCAAAATCAATTCCCTTTCGAGTTCAATCCTTAAACTTTAGAGTTTCAGAAGTGTTGCACAATCATCTACAGCCCCATGCAGACGCAGGCCGGTTATTTGAAATCGACATTACTAGCTTACTTGGTTACTTGGTTACTTGGGTGGGGAATAGGTATCATCGCAGGGGGTACAATTCCATAGCTACTCATCGCTCCTCTTCAGGGTCTGTGTCAGGGTTGGCTTGTTGATCGCACCAGTCAGACATCAGCTGGTTGGATATTATTCTTCTAGTTTTCACGCAGGTTGCTGTCTCTCCCCGACCCTCTTGAGACACCAGGGTGCCTCTCACTTTCTATCGTGTGCGATGTAAGGTCTTCATCTTTTATGTGATGATTCATTTAGTCATGTGCGCTTGGCTAGAGCATCGGAGATGAGTTACTCGTAACGATGTTGTCTTTCGGTTTTACGTGTAATGAAGAGTGTAATTTAATATTTGACTGGGCCTTTTTCTTGACAAATATTTATTTTACGCTGGCCACATTAGATGGACGTGGCGGATGTTTTGCTAAACTACTAGGGTCGTTCAAAAAGTTTGGCCTCCTCTTCAATAACTTCTAAACTATTCAAGATATCCTCATGAAATGTGTACACATTGCCTTTCAATGTGTATGTTCTCAAACTCAAAAAACAAAATTATGCTATTATGTCGCACCTTTTATGCTATTTCTATTAACATCATAGAAGCTAGGGTACATTGTCGCCGAGAAAATGGCGTCCAGCAAACCTATGAAAGTGCGCTTAAAGCAAAGAGCTGTGTTTGAGTTCCTTACTGCAGAGGGAGCTGCACCCATTGATATTCATAGGCGAATAAAGCCTGTCTATGGTGAAGCATGTGTAGATGTAAGTACAGTTCGGAGATTGGCAAAGCAGTTCCCTGAAACCAGTCCAGCAGAGACAGATTTGCATGACCAAGCTCGTTGTGGTCGTCCCAACTCTGCCAGTGATGTTCAACACCAGGAGAGAGTGGATGAGATCATCCAAGCAAACCGGCGATCAAAATAAGATATGTCAGTGAAATACTACGGATTTCTGTAGGGAGTGCTCAGTATATTATCCATGATGTTTGGGTTACTGCAAAGTGTGTGCACGGTGGGATCCCCACAAGTTGTCACCCGAGCTGAAATTGAACAGAAGACAAGTTAGTGTTGAACTCCTGGCTCGTTATACTGATGAAGGTGAAGCTTTCTTACGCCGTATAGTCACAGGAGACGAGACTTGGGTACACCATTATGACCCAGAGAACAAAAGACAATCGAAAGAATACAGGCACACTAACCTTGCCCCAAGAAGTTCAAAGTTGTTTCATCTGCAAAGAAAGTGCTTACGGCAGTGGTTTTGGACTGCGATGGTCTGATTCATATGGAATTTTTGGTGCAGGGTTCCACTATCAACTCAGAATTATAATATTTTGAGACCCTGAGAAAACTTAGAGCACAGATGTCACGAGTTCGGCCCGAAAAAATGCAATTTTGCAAAACGACAACGCCTGTCCACACACGAGTCAACAAACTCAAGATGCCATGAAAAGTCTCAGATTTCAAGAGACCTTACCGTACCCATCATACAGTTCAGACCTTGCTCCCTCTGACTTAAGTCTTTTTCCTAAGTTGAAGGAGTACCTCAAAGAATAATGTTATGCAGATGAGGATGAAATTCTAGAAGATGTGCGTTGCTGGTTCAAAGGAAAACCACATGAATTTTTCGCCGACAGCATGTGACAGTAGCAGTAGCAGTAGCAGTAGCAGTAGCAGTAGCAGTAGCAGTAGCAGTAGTAGCAGTAGTAGTAGTAGTAGTAGTAGTAGTAGTAGTAGTAGTAGTAGTAGTAGTAGTAGTAGTAGTAGTAGTAGTATAGTAGTAGTACTATTACCATTATTTGTTTTATATAAAGAAATTGAAGGTTGATTTCAGAACCGTCCTTGCTCACAGTATGTGTTACTGAACACAAACGTTTTGAAAGATGTTGAAAAAAAAACGTTAAAGGAAAAGATGAAGAAGGAAAAAAAACTACTGAAAAGTAAGGAATGTGACTGAATAATTCAAGGACGACAGCAACATTTTTGTTTTCAAAACTTAATAAATATATTATACTATGTGTCTGAGGCTCGTCAAGATACTGGTGTATTGCAGAGTTATTTGTATAATTTTAAAGCCTGTTCATTTACCCAACTGTTCAGGAAAAAAATACCCCGCAGTCTAAGATAGAACTCGAGATCGATATAACATGCTATTGAATTAGACGGTGGTCGCCTTGTGGGGCCCTC
>NW_004799534.1:10624-11659 GCF_000002075.1 Aplysia californica | reverse complement strand
TTTTGTTCGCTCTCTAAAAATAGACTGTATACATTATGACAAAGCGCTGTGGGCTGTTTGTTTGTGGACGGGGGTTCATTATACAGGGGCTGTGTAGTTCCGTGTGTCTGTGTGTCTACTCAACAATAGGACACAATATGTACAGTAGACTTTCTGTGTAGGGGCTGTGTAGTTCCGTGTGTCTGTGTGTCTACTCAACAATATGTACAGTAGACTTTCGACTTGACCAAACATTTCGTTTTCTTTTAAGATTTACGGATTTGCAGACGAGCCCACAGAAAAAAGGTGACTATAGCGTAGATTGCTTACGCTCACTTCTAATGTTTCCTTTCATATCACAAAAATAGGCAGGCTCATCTTCTCTTTTTATTTTATTTCAATGTAAGTGTTCTTACGTCACCATCGACACAGTTAAGACCGTTTAGGAGTCGGGCTACGAACCTGCCCACTAGGGTCAACCCAGGCAGCGAGGATTACGATATCCCCGCTAAAAACACCATGTCCCCATTTTGGAATCGAACTCAGGTGTTCTGCGTGTGATGGCTAAACACCTATCCGCAACACCACAGACGCCAGTTCACCTTCTCTGCTCGCCGTTATAAAAGAAAACCTGAATTATAAATGCTAGATGCATAAACCTTTTGCAGTGGGTGGCTGGCGGATGCTCTGGTGTGGTGTGCTCCTTCTGTCCTGTCAAACATTTGTCGTCTTTTTTTTTCTTTGTATGTCACTCTCTAGTTACACCTCTAATCTTCGGCACGTATGTGACCTGTTTGTGTTGAGTGTCCCCTTAAACTCTTACTAAAACTAAAACTCAATCTTTCACTGACTTGTGTTCCGCTTAGAAAGCCATTTTGCATCACGTTTAGCCACTTTCGATGACGTCATTTTGCAATATTATTATTGATGACACTTTGCAAGTCGCCATTTTGCATCATGCTTAGATTTGGCATCGTGGAAGAGGCCATTTCATTTTGGAATTATGTCTGAGAGGTCCTTAGTTGTGCATATTGTTTTTACAAATCCATATTATGA
>NW_004799534.1:7585-8808 GCF_000002075.1 Aplysia californica | reverse complement strand
AAAAAAGAAGAAGAAAACGAAAAATAATGTGAGTAACAACAATTTGGTGGCTCCGAACTTTGCGCCAATTGATAGAAGCAACCGCTCGTTCTTCTGGCATCAAACTTTTGAACAAAAGTAGATTTCAGTGTTCATAATAACAAGCCATAGCCGGATTTTCTTGAAATGACTTTGAGCTTAACACGGGGTGCCCACTATGGACGGGATCGGCCGATCGGACCGATCGCCCGACTCGATCACCTCAAAAACAAACGTGTTCGTTTTCAGTTTCAGGCGATCGAGTCGGGCGATCGGTCCAATCCAGCTGTAGTGGGCACTCCGTATTAATTCATAAAATTGTAAGCTTGGATCGCTCTGTATCGTAAAACATTCAAGAATTGAGCTACTGATGTCCTTCTCCACTTTTAATTAAGAAATAATTTCACGAGTTTTCGGAGCTCAGTTGAAATTCAAAGCTCCATTGATAGAAGCGAACGGTAACTGGGAAAGATCAGGGAAACGTGGCTTTTTAAGAGCATCCGAGCAAAGGAATGAATGGAGAACCATGATCGCCGATGTCTGTCGCAGATCTGGCACTGGATGAATGAATCCCCAAAGCGAAACTGACTTATTACCGTAGCTGGAATCGTTATAAATAGTCCAGAATGGAACTGTCTTCACCAAGCATGGATGGTCTTCACAGAACTATGCCACATTGCTTGCCACACACACACTTCAAGTAGAAGTCCACAGGGTCCAGGGAACCACGTAGACTCGCAGATTGCGGGTGGTTGGCGGGTGCTCTGTTGTTGTATTCTCCTTCTTTCTTATCAAACATCCGCTGTCCTCATCTCCCCTCCTTCGTTCCTTGGCGCTTAAATGACCAAAATTGTGTCGATAGTGCCGTAAAACATCTACCCAATCAATCAATCCTTCGTTCTTTTTGCAGCATGTTCACCTTAGTAACAACTCTAATCTTCGGCATTATAATCTGTGTTACTATAATATTATACTGTCATAAAACTTCTACGAAAACGTAGAGATAGAAAGTTTTTTCTGCAGTAGTCGTGAAGAGGTCACGTGGCGTAGAATACACGAACCATCAAACTATGGGAAGTCACGTGGTGTAGAATAAATGAACCATCAAACTATGGGAAGTCACGTGGTGTAGAATAAATGAACCATCAAACTATGGGAAGCCACGTGGTGTAGAACACATGAACCATCAGACAACAAGAGGTCAC
>NW_004799534.1:2117-3363 GCF_000002075.1 Aplysia californica | reverse complement strand
CCCTAGTTCAACAGACAGATACTGTCCCTAGTTCAACAGAGAGATACTGTCCCTAGTTCAACAGAGAGATACTATCCCTAGTTCAACAGACAGATACTGTCCCTAGTTCAACAGAGAGATACTGTCCCTAGTTCAACAGAGAGATACTATCCCTAGTTCAACAGACAGATACTGTCCCTAGTTCAACAGAGAGATACGGTCCCTAGTTCAACAGAGAGATACTATCCCTAGTTCAACAACAGAGAGATACTCCCCTTTGCTGATCAGGCAAAAGTCTCAAAGCGGCCGTGCATACTGAGTGACCTCACCTGCTCACAGGTTCATGTATACCTCGTCGAGAGCGCTCACGCTAGAGGGTTTAGAATATTGTATCTCACAGGTTCATGTATACCTCGTCGTGGACGCTCACGCTAGAGGGTATAGAATATCGTACCTCACAGGTTCATGTATACCTCGTCGTGGACGCTCACGCTAGAGGGTATAGAATATCGTACCTCACAGGTACATGTATACCTCGTCGAGAGCGCTCACGCTAGAGGGTATAGAATACCGTACCTCACAGGTTCATGTATACCTCGTCGAGAGCGCTCACGCTAGAGGGTATAGAATATCGTACCATCAACAAGTTAACCAAAGTAGGCGTATTGTTATGCTGATTGAAAGTGGCTTATCTTCGCGATTATGGAAATATGCGTATGATAGTGATTATTGAAGGAGTCTTACGTTTATGGTAATTGAGTGAGTTTCACATATTGAAGTAGGCATAGTTTATGGTTAGTGGTTATTATGATATAACTTATCTCAGTTAATTACGTGACAAGTCTGTCTTTAAAAAACAAGCTCGCAACAACTTATGAAAAAAGGATCTCAATTTTACTTGAGTTTATTGGTCTGGGGACTGTTTTTGGAGCTTTTTGAAAATAATAATAAATAATAATAAATAATAAATTACACTTTTATTTGTCCCAGAAGGGCACTTTGTTTTACAATGGCAAACATACATACATAAATACATAATTATAAATACGTACATACATAAATACATACATGCATAAATACATACATATACATACTATTACACAAATACAGAACAGTTTACAACCACGCCACTGTCGGTCGCCACTGTGCAGCGCCCTGTAATTTGAGTTGGGGTTGTCGTGTCTTGCTCAAGTATGAAGTGTTGAATATAACAGCACCTGGACATGGATGGCTGGTGCCTCTATAAATAAATCATTGATGGTCAGAG
>NW_004799534.1:0-1056 GCF_000002075.1 Aplysia californica | reverse complement strand
TCTCTCTCTCTCTCTCTCTCTCTCCGGAAAAAGGCTACTATCTCCACTAAGAACAGTGTTGAAGAACAAGTCTTGCCAACGATATTACGACGTTGTCCAGTTTGGAGCAGACACACCAATCTGGGTCACTCTCATGTAGTATTCTGTCAGAAGATATTCGGAAACGTCTCCGGTGAGCACCCAGGAACTATTCGGAGACGCACTCCCTCACACAGATGCCCTGCTTTGGGAGGTTAAACCATGGTCCAACTGCCTACTGTTTGCTGCAGATCACACATAATATAGGCACTAAAACTGTCGCAAATCAATTATTTTCAAGAAATTTCAAATCTAACTGCAAAATATCAAATATTGGGTTAAAACAGGGGGGGGGGGATTGTAACCCTCCATATTTTTTTACTTGGTCTAGAGGATTAAACGCATTTTGATTGGCCTATCTCCGTCAGAGACGTCTCCGGATAGATACTGCGAGTATGTCCCCCTTACCCTCTCATCATCATCATCCGGTGCCTCTCCGACTGGCGTGGGCGATCATAGACCTCCACTTCACTCTGTCTTGCGTTGCAGCAATGGTGTCTGTTGTTCTTGCTGCTCCTAGCCATCTTGTCATCTTGTCCAGTATCTTTTCCCTCTGTCTGACTCTGCCGCTCTTTTGTCTCCCTCTTCCGAGCCCAGTATTACCGGCGTGTGGTGTAGCGGTCAGACGCTTCACTGTCATGTCACGCTTATAACTGTGCCTGATCTACAACAGGGAACTGCTGCTTTTTCTTTCCTAATCCTAACTATCGTCATTTTACCCCTACTTCTTTTGTATGTTTGTCACTCTCTTGTGACCCACTATTTCCGGGGTGCCTTGATAGTCTAAGCAGACTTTGCGCTATTGAAGCTAGAGAGGTGAGCAGAGTAAGTCTGATTCCCTTCACTGTAAAGACTTCTCTGCTGACATCCACCCCTTGGCGCTCATACGATGACCTTATTCAGTCTCGAGCGCCGTAAAACCTCTTCTAAAACTCAAGGACACCCAGTTCAATTCCCGAGTGGGGAGAATTTTTCTCG
>NW_004799533.1:11304-11712 GCF_000002075.1 Aplysia californica | reverse complement strand
AAAGAGAGAGATAAAGCCAGAAAGAAAGAAAGAAAGAAAGAAAGAAAGAAAGAAAGAAAGAAAGAAAGAAAGAAGGACGGAAGGAAGGAAAGGAAAGGAAGAAAGAAAGAAAGAAAGAAAGAAGCGAAGGAAGAAAGAAAGAAAGAAAGAAAGAAAGAAAGAAAGAAAGAAAGAAAGAAAGAAAAAAAGAAAGAAAGAAAGAAAGAAAGAAAGAAAAGAATAAAAGAACGAAAACGCGAAATAGAGACAGACTGAAAGCCCCACTGAAATATTCAGCACTGAATTCCATTCGCCTATAGAACCGACCAAATTATTCAAACCTTTGAATAGCCCGCAGGGTAGTGAATTCCACATGGCGTCTATTCAACCGCAAAGCACTAAACACCATTGTCGACCAATAGCGGCTGT
>NW_004799533.1:8402-9541 GCF_000002075.1 Aplysia californica | reverse complement strand
CACACACACACACACACAAAACCAAACTGAACAAAATCCGCCAAACAAGTGACAACATTTATGAGCGTATCATGAAAGCTGCCACAGTTTCAGCCCGTCTTAGCGTGTAATCTTTATTTTATTGCTGAGAAATATCAAAAGAAACGTATCGTCCAAAGAGATATGAAAGCAAGACATTTCGATTATTTGTTTTGCAAAAAAAAAAAAAAAAGAAGTTCTCTGGAACGCCAGAAAGGTGCATATATTATTATTTTTTTAGCTCGTAAAAGAGCTGTTTATTGGAACGTAATTGTTCATATCTAAAGGTCGTTGTGAATTATAATGTGGGAACCTCTTGCAGTTTTGGCCTCTGTGGTGTAGTGGTTAGACACTTTGGCCTTGTAGGCGGAAGACGTGAGTTCAATTCCAAAAGCGGAAGAATGTTTGTTTTTTTAAATTATCTCGGTCTCTCTGGAAAAACCTTTCCATCACATCACGTGTAGACTCTGAGATAAATGTTCCAAAAGTGTATCGGAGGGGACTTAAAATCTCTTTTTATTAGTAGTTTTACAGCGCTCTCAACTGTATACGGTCATATGAGCGCCAAGGGGTGGATGTCAACAGAGAAGTCCTTACAGGGAATCAGACTTAGACTGCACACCTCTCTAGCTTCAACAGCACAAGATCTGCTTCAACTATCAAGGCACCCATGATATAGAGGATCACAAAAGTGTGACAAACATACAAAAGAAGTAGAGGAAAATGACGATAGTAAGGATTGGGAAAGAAAAAGCAAAAGTTCCCTGTTGCAGGTCAGGCACAGTTATGAGCATGACATTGATGAATCAGCCCATTTAAAATTACAATTCTACGGTGCATAAGAACTCGAGATGTTAATGAGTCGTTAATGTCCCCCCTTTGGGAATGGCCTAAAAACACTTCAGTCAGTAGCGCTGCCCCGGGTGGGGTGGGGGTGGGGGTGGGGAGCTTAAAATCTCTACAATTATGTAAGTGCTAACATATTTTTGTCCCTCCTTCCCTTCTTGTTTGTTTGTTTAGTAAAGAGAAGCACATCGACACAATAATGGTCTTTTAGTGCTGGGGAAAAGTAAGACAGACAGACAGAAACTACAGAGAGGGAAAGTAAAGAAGTAGGATAT
>NW_004799533.1:5571-7080 GCF_000002075.1 Aplysia californica | reverse complement strand
TGCTTCAACTATCAAGGCACCCAGGATATAGCGGGTCATAAGAGTGTGACAAACATACAAAAGAAGTAGAGGAAAAAATGATGATAGTAAGGATTAGGAAAGAAAAATCAGCAGTTCCCTGTTGCAGTTCTACTGTGCCTAAGAACATGGTAAATGTCCTCTCCCCCCCTCCCCCCCCACCTTTGAGAATGGCCTTCAGACACGTCAGACAGTAGCACCGCCCCGGAGAGTAGAGAGATTTTTAGTTAGTTTTAGCAGAGGTTTTACGGTGCTCGCAACTGCATAAGGTCATATGAGCGCCAGAAGATTAGTGGTGTTACAAGAGAGTAACAAACATTAAAAAAAGAGGAGCGGAAATAAAGACGATAGATGTTTGATAGGAAAGAAGAAGCAGACCACACCAGAGCATTTTGATAGAAAATGTAAAATTATAACAATAAACATAAAACAACAACAGCGATAAAAATGATACTATTTGTTCCACCAAAAAAAACAACAATAACCACATTCTTCCACCCAAGTCGTGTTGAGTCTACGAGGAAGAAAAAAAAAACCGGTCAACTCTTTTGTGCGCGCGAGCGGAAGGAAGGAAGGAAGGAAGGAAAAAGCGGAAGCAATTCAGACAGAATGAAGAACCAAAAAAAAAAAAAAAAGAAAGAAAGAAAGGAATATGAGAAGGAAAAAACCCCAACCCCCTTATTGTATATGATTATAGCATGTGATTGAACTCTCTTTCTTTCTTTACGCTATGTGATACAACACAACTAATGCAACAGCAAAAAACAAAACAATGACTCTAATATACCCCCGAGCTAAGGTCAATGACCGCCCCAACCACCTACCCCATTTCCAACATTTTTGTTTTGATTTGTTTTGTTTGGGATTATTTTGTTTTTGCCTCACATAAAAGACCTTACTATTGTCATAAAGGAAGATCCCCCAACTTATATTATTATGTTGACGATCAGAGAAACGATCACAATGTGTCCTTAAAAGCCTTCTTTAAAAAAAAGAAACAAAAATTAAAAAGGTAGAACCCCCCCCCCTTTAAAAGAGATTCAATCACCTAAAAATGCTACTCCCCCCCCCCCAAAAAAAAGGAAAAAAAAGGTGAAAAAAAGATAGAAAAAAAGGGGAAATTTATGGAAAGAAACGTAAATAGGAATAAAAAATTTCAGAAAAAGAGAAAGAAATGACAGATAGAAAAGAAAAGTGAAAAAAGAAAGAAACGAAGAAAAGAAGGAAAATGAAAAGAAAGGAGAAATTTTGTAGAAGAAAAAGAAATAAAAATAAGTGAGAGGAGGAATGAATTCAAAAGAAGCAAAAGACAAATAGAAACAGAGAGGTAAATAGAGAGAAAAAAATGAAAGAAAAAAAGAAGAAAAGAAATCAAACAGAAACGAAGGAGAGAAAGGGAAATGTACAAAGATAAAGTGGGTTGTGTTTGAGTGGCTGATTGTGTGTGAGTGTGTGTGTGTGTGTGTGTGTGTGTGTGTGTGTGTGTGTGTC
>NW_004799533.1:0-1006 GCF_000002075.1 Aplysia californica | reverse complement strand
GGCGATATTGAAAAGATTAATTTGTAGATTTGCAACTGATGCCACTATTCTTCAAGTTTAACATGTTTTGGTTTTTTTGTTTTGGTTTTTTAATCGTTTCATACAATAACTTTTACAAACAACTCACAACGTGACTTATTTATCTAGGTCTCTTGAGCTAAAATCCGAGAAATATGAAAATTTGTCAGCACACCTGACCTTTCTTTTTTGTTTTTGTTTTTTCTTAAAATTTTTAACCCTGGAGTTTCTGAATGCTCAGTTCTTACAATCAACTGTGCCTTTCATTCCCTTATTGCTGTAAGAATTTCGAAAACAGCAAAGTAAATTCAAACTTACTTTATCCATTTTTCATTTTCTGACTGATTCGTCTTTAAATATTTCTTTCACTCCCTTATCGTTGCTGCAAAAATTGGGAAATGGCAAAGAAAATTCAAACTTCTTGTCCCCAAGTTTTATTTTCGGATTTATTCGCCCTTATACCTTTCTTTCATTCCCTTATCATTGTTGCAAGAATTTTGAAACACAGCAAAGAAAATTTCAAACTTATTTTTTGTATCTCTCATTTTCTGATTTGATATTCGTCATCAATTCTTTCTTCTATTTATCTATCTATCTGCCCTCCTCTCTCTCTGTCTCTCCCTCTATATATCTCTCTCCCTTCCTCTCCCCTTCCCCCTCTCTCTCCCTCTCCCTCTCTCGCTCTCTCTCTCTCCCCTCCTCCTCTCTCCAACAATCCCACCACCCCCCCACACACACAATATCACCCCCTACCCAAACTACCCAAATTTCCTGGTTCAATATTCGTCCACACTGCTTTCTTTATCCTTGCATCCTTTCATTATTTCATTAATTAATTCTCTCAATTTTTTTCTTTCACTCGTTCATTCTTGCACTTGGTTTGTCCTTTTCTCTTTCTCTTTCAGTCACTAGTTCATGTGTTCCTTTGAACCACCATTGTTTAAGATAAGATAAGATAAGATAAGATAAGATAAGATAAGATAAGATA
>NW_004799532.1:0-11727 GCF_000002075.1 Aplysia californica | reverse complement strand
GCAGTTTGCTGTTTAGACCACTTGAAGCATCCGATAACTGGCAAAGTAAAAGCTGCAGCCGTCACACTTCAGGGCTGGAGAGCAGTTTTCGCTTGTCGTTCTTGTGCACGAGGAGGAGAAGCGTACGCTTAAATTCTGCATTTTCAGCAGCAAAAACAGTACAACCAGGTGCGTGACTCGTTTATCTGTCACTTTGTTAAGAGAGAGGACTGTAGAGTTGCACCTCTTCTCTCTTTATCATTGGCTGTGGGTTCTCCCCCCCTCTCTCTCTCTCTCTCTCTCTCTCTCGCTCTCGCTCTCTCTCTCTCTTTCTCTCTCTCTCTCTTTCTCTCTCTCTCTGTCGATCTACTACCCAGCTGCTCTTTGATGTCTCTCGTCGTATCTCCCTTTCTTCAAACCCCTTCTCTGTTTACCATCTTTATTATTGAGAGGATCGTTATAATTTTTGTGGAATTTTGTAAACTCAAATTGTTCCTTGGTACTACTAAATCATTTTCATCCCTGTCATTTTGCCTGTGGTTACCGACCTCAAACATGAAACATTTATTTTTGTGTTCTGAATAGTTTCATTTTCAGTAATGATCTATCGTTCTCTCTCTGCTTTGTGTGCATTTAAAATTTTGTTTTTATCATCGTTATGAAATAGATTTTTGCTTTTCACTATCTATCTTTACTGAATTAATATTGCCCTGAATTAATAAGTCTTAGGTAAGACTTTCATTTAAATATGACTATAATGGGGAGCACTTGGTCATTTTTAACAACGTCTGTTGTGAAATGGTTAGGGACTTTGTCGTAGGACGCAGGAGACGTGAGTTCGATTCCCATGTAGGGGGAGGGGGGAGATTTTTAAAATGTATCTCCGTTTTTTCTGCAGTCTGGGTTGACCGTAGTGGGCTGGGTCGATGCACCCTCCTCCTAAATTATCTAAATATTGTCGACAGGGTGTTTAATGTCTACAATTACATTTTCATTAGTCCGTTCATTCTCGACTAGTTGGTCACCTGAGCCAGTCGTATCCATTTTACTATTCACATTTGTTCTTGAACCTGTTTTGTTTTAATTGTTTCATGTGTGTACACAAACCAGTCCTTTTTCTCGTCTCGCTAGGTTTCTCAGACTGGTAAATAATTGGATAAGAGGCAGCGTTGATCAGGGCGCTCTTTTGATGCTACAAAAAAGGATCAAAGATGGTAACGGCCCAGTTTTGTGCTCATCTCTTCCAAGCACTCACTGCCTTCACAATCGTTTTCACACGCACGGTAAGACCAGCAAATGTAACCGAGGTTCTGCTACAGAAGTATGCTTGCCTGCGTCCCGAAGAGCTCTCCCATACACTGGTCTTCACATCTGTGATGAGCATAATTCATTGTGCAACCACATGCACAGAACCGTGTGTTGCCGTGGTAGTCACAAACCAAACAGACTCCGAGATGAAGCAATGTGCACTGCTGACAGACGAGGCAGACATCCCTTCCCAGTCAATGACATCTTGTAACAGTCCGCAGTACTCTGCCATTATCTACAAGAGATCCGACTCACAGGTTGGTACCTCCAGTTTTCAGTATCAATTAAGAAGCACCATTTCTTCTAAGAAGTGCAGTTTCTCACGATCAGTTTACGTTCAAACGGCAGCGTCATGCTTGAATTTCAGATGTACATGCCTATACGAAATCTTCTGCGTGTTTATTTTTAAAAAAGGAAAACAGCCACATTGACTTACTAACAGTCTCTTAAATAAAACCCTAATCCAAGCCATCAAGGAAAATGTTAAGAATCACAAGGAGTGAAAACAAAAAGATATCTATTTCATGTTCAATTAAGCACAATCTGACATGACTTACATGTGCCAAATTATTAATGTGAGAATAGTTAATGAGAAGACATAATTTGCAGAGGCAGGAGGGGACGGTGTTTGGCGTTATGAACCTTAAGAAGAAGAAGAAGAAGAAGAAGAAGAAGAAGAAGAAGAAGAAGAAGAAGAAGAAGAAGAAGAAGAAGAAGAAGAAGAAGAAGAAGAAGAAGAAGAAGAAGAAGAAGAAGAAGAAGAAGAAGAAGAAGAAGAAGAAGAAGAAGAAGAAGAAGAAGAAGAAGAAGAAGAAGGAGGAGGAAGAAAAAGAAGAAGATGAAGAAGAAGAAGAAGAAGGAGAAGAAGAAGAAGAAGAAGAAAAAGAAAGCAGAACTTATTTCCTGTAAAATTGTCAACTTCCACAGACAGAACAAAGCTTGATGACTATATACGACGGTCGTCCTTATCACCTAGAGGTGTCAATTTATAGCACAAACTGATACAGCTTTGCCCAAGAGGAATGTGAATCACAAAACGGACAATTGCCTGAAGCAACTAATATTGCAGATTTGGACGCCATAAAAGCTGTTTCCATTCAGTAAGTCCACGGATAACTTGAGATGCATAATTTTCTATATATATGTATATATGTATATATATTTATATGTGTGTGTGTGTGTGTGTGTGTGTGTGTGTGTGTGTGTGTGTGTGTGTGTGTGTGTGTTTGTGTGTGTGTATGTGTGTGTGTGTGTGTGTTTTGAGAGAGAACGAGAACGAGAGAGAGATAGCGAGAAAGGGAGGGAGGGAGGGAGAGAGAGAGAGAGAGAGAGAGAGAGAGAGAGAGAGAGAGAGAGAGAGAGAGAGAGAGAGAGAGACAGAGAGAGAGAGAGAGAGAGAGAGAGAGAGAGAGAGAGAGAGAGAGAGAGAGAGAAAGGGGGAGGGAGAGAGAATGTGTATGTGTTTGCCAGCGTGTGTGCGCTTGCGTGTGTTTACGCTTGATTTTAGGTTTGCATTGTCTGTTTGATGTGTTGCTGTGTTTCTGTATGTTTATAGTTGCCTGATTAGGCCTTTTCAAGCTTGGATTTGCCTTGACAATAGAAATACGGGACAGGAGCTGTACTACTTTTCCATGCCTGTTTTTGTTAGTGCTGCGGACAATTTGTCATGGCTACACAAGACAGTGCCTCAATCTGCAACACTCGGTTTTCACTCTCCATTTCACGAAAAACCGCAGATTATGCGATGAGTCTTGCTTTAATCTTGTACATCTCTTCATAATAACTCCAGGTTACGATAAGCTAACTAAAACAGGTAACATTAATGCATATTTAAGTACATTGTGGCAATTTTTACAGCAATGCATTTATTCCATTTTTTGGACATTGGTTACGTTTTGACGGATACATGAGTTGGCCTATCAAAAAAAGTCCGAACGCTCCATAAGAAGCAGGTAATCAACTAGCTACCTTATAATACCTCGGGCACTAACTAACAATTAATTACTAGACTGAGTAAAACTCCAAAATACAGGTAATTGAGATATTACAAAGTTGTTTGGGTGTACTTAAAAAAAACAACACCAAAAATCTCATTTTCTCAAATTTTAAACACCAACGTAACGTAGCTGGTTCTTTTAATTGTCCCATTTGTGAATGTAAGATATTTGTGAAAACCAAATTAGAATAACGACCACGTTTAACATTGTGCATGTTTGTCCCCTTGAATTTCAGCTGCACAAATTTGGATGGGAGCTACAGACGCAGTTACCTCAGGGGTGTACCAGTTTCCAGGGGGAGTTGAGGTGTCTGCAGAGCTTTGGGACATTGGCGAACCATCCAAAAATTATGGTCAATGCACAATCATTACCGACGACCAACACATGTTAATGGCTACTTTTCCCTGCACAGGACACGTGAGAGCTCCTTCCATTGTCTGTGCAATTGTGTCCAACACACCATGAGTTAGTTTTCTCTATAACTCGACCATATGTAGCGTAATCAAATAATACATTTATTACACATTACTTGTGGTTAACCTGAGCAACCCACAACAAAAGATTCTTCTTTGTTGCGGTTAAAATTAAAAGTCATGCTGGATACAAATAATGTATTGCATGAGTTGTGATGTTAGATTAATAGTTATCCTGCAAGTGAAATTGCCAGTTTGTAATCAGGGGTTTCAACGAGTAAATCATGGTCTAACAGTAACACCATAACGAGTGTAATAATTTTTTGTACCATACTGGTATCAGCTGGCGAAATAGATGCCGCTCAACACGGTTCAGATAGCCAGCCAATTGAACAAAAGGAACCATTCAAGAGTCTCACATAAAAACAACATTGTCATGCCAGTCGGAGTTAGATTTTTAAAAATCTTGATAGTTTTCCTATGTTTTCAGCCCCGCTAATTTACATGTTCTATCCTCCCTCCACGAAACAAACCCCGAACAAAATAATAATAACGTGAGCATAGGCAAAGAAAGCAGAAAACGTACGATGCGTACGTTGAAACATCACAAAACTGCATTTATATGACGTGTTTTCTTGAGAATAGAGACAACTTGGATTTCAAAAGTATGATTCAGGTCTATACTTTGCTAACCTAATTTTAGAAGGCGCATATAAATTCGAAGAGTAATTTATGCAATTTTTTTATATTTCACCTGTGAGATATCAGCTTATAATATATGCGAAATATAAGGATTCATTGTACCGGAAGTGCAATGCTGAAAAAACAAAACCGTTAGTTTTAGTAAGGTTTTACTGTGCTCGCAACTGCATAAAGTCATAGGAGCGCCTAGGGGTGGATATCAACAGAGAAGTCCAAACACGGAATCAGGTTTACTCTGCTCACCTCTCTAGCCTCAACAGCACAAAGTCTGCTTCGATTATCAAGGCACCCAGGAAACAGCAGTTCACAAGAGAGTGACAAAAATACAAAAGAAGTAGAGGAAAATTACGATAGTAAGGATGAAGAAGGAATAAGCAGCAGTTCCCCCTATGTTGTTTCGGCACACTATGGGTATGGCATTGATAAGTCAGCCCATTTATAATTCGAGCATGTTAATATCCCCACTTTGGGAATGGCCTAAAGACACTTCAGTCAGTGGCACTGCACTGGTTTGGGGGGGGGGGGGGGGGCAAAACGCACATTAAGTGTATGATATTATATTGCGATTACAAAATTTTCTCCCATGGCTGTAAATAAACTAAGTCTCCGCTGATCTTGACTCCTGGTTGTGTTCTTTTTTAAACATAAAAGCACATCATAGTAAAGAGTATAATTTAACTTACATATCAATATAGCCAAGAAAATTAAAGCGATGTTCATGATGCTGTATACGGGTAGCTGTATTTGTTGATCACGGAGTTTGTGAAATAGCCAGGTATTTTGCCAGTGGTTAACCGAAGAAATCTGAAGTTACCTGAGCATTCATAGGGAAATCTCCAATCACTTGTTGATAATATGTTCTGTTTTTTTTAGTATTCGGGACTGATGCTCAGACGTTTGTGCCACAAAGTCTGCCACAGGTCATTTTGAATATTTTGTTTGTGGTATAACAGCATGCTGTATTATTGTAATAATTGCTTCTCCAAAGTGAACGGTTGCTCTTTTTTGTACATCGATGTTGCTATTTTGATCTGAACAATCCCGCGTGATTTCAGTTCTTTCTTTGCTCGTGATCCATCAGGGTCACAATGATCTTATGAATTGTGACTGACAGATAAGTCGGCCCAGGACAGTGTTGTTTGGAGAAAGTCTGGCCTAACTTTGTTTATTTGTCTTTTCAATGCACATGTGTTAAGCGGTCTACGCATGAAGGAACTATTTTGTATGCAAGCCAGGCAAGGTGCATCGTCTCGAGCATCGTCCGGGGGTTTCACAGTCTTTCCTCGAAGGCTTGATATACACAAAATAGGTGCATGTTCACTCGAAGTAAAACAGCAGATCTAATCAATAATTTGCCACTGGTAATACAACAAGCAAAAATTTGGGGGTGCGGGGTGAATATGGGGTGGATTGACACGTCACTCTTTATCAGAACAGGGAATACAATTCCAACTTGAGTGCATTTCATACCAGAACTTTGTTTATCTAAATTACCAGAGGTGAAAAGGAAAAAAATATCGTTGTAGTAGAATTACTGGTTATATAGGAGTAATTCAGTTAATAATAATACTTAATAAATAGCATTTGTATAGTGCAAATACCCGCTCAAATTCATCCTCTATGCGCTTTACAATAAGCATTAATAGCCCAGTAGACCTGATAGCTTTCTGAAAGTCTCCATTTTATTGGAAGCATACAGTTGACCAGTCAAGATGTATGCTTTCAAAAAGGAAAAACAATATTATGCTTTACTATCCATCCCTATAGGGAAGACCTAGATCTGAATTCCACGAAGAGTGGACTTGAACTGTTGTTATTTTACGAGGTTCCAAAGACACGGCTACACGCAACGATAAATTGTGTCATATTTGTCGTGTGCAAGAGCTGTCCGTTTTATCGAGCTGTGTAGTCTATTTTTCACGTTCCAATCAATCGTCCAGTTCTTTTTCGATTGGGGAGATTCCTCGTCCTAAAGATGAAAGAACATGATTAGAGAAGAGAGAAGTAAAAAGAGAATATACTTTTAGATAAGAAAATAAAATCCGTGGCAGTCAGTTTCGAGCTTGGGACCTAATAAATGATAGATGAACGCTGTATCTCTAGACCATGAAATATTTTTTTTAGATTTTGCGCCCTAAGCTAAATCCTGCGCGGCGTCTAATTTTGAAGTGATTCTACGTCACAGCACGTCCCCCCCAAATCTCACCGTGATCGCACGAAAGATATCAACAACACTTGATTTCTCTACCGAGCCTTCAAGCCATCGTCCAATCGTCCAAACTTTGTACAATTTTGAGGTTTCACTAATAATTTGTCGTATTATCGAGAGATCGTCAAGTTTTAGTCCAATCTATCTGTGCGTGTAACCGGGCCATAAGTCTCACAAAACTCTTGGTTCAGTCGATTGGAGGTAGGCATTTTGTTCGGAGGTCCCTTTTCTTAAATTATGATGTTAGTGTTTGTAGAAACGTTAAACCAGCAACACACTAGTTGTTGTTGTTGTTTTTTGCAGCAACAATTGGAAGTCGACAGTTCTAATTGAAATCTATGCTGATTGGTTTCAGTCCAATAAAATAACCAAGAGATGCTTTTGGACGCAGAAGAACATTCCGACTTGACTTAGAAATATAACAGCGTCCATTCCCCATCATAATGTATTTCGCTATGTTATGAAAGAAGAACTACATTTAATATTACATTTCACATTATGATTTTTATAGCTGTTCTAAAACATTCCATCTGTCGACTATTTCTAATATTCCCATTCGGAAACGCCGTAAACTTTTCAGCCCGTTCAAATACGTGGCCATCAATAGGTTTATAGTCTTGTGTGTTAGAACTTTTTTCCAGTTTTAACATGATCACCATCCTTATAACTTTTAACAAAAGTTACACATAGAAGTACTCCTCGGCGTGTCTTTGCATTAGGAAAAAACATGCCAAAAAACGCATTTTGGACTCCATAATACCAACTGAACTTGGAACTCTTCCTTGTACTTGGGTTAATGCACACAAAGAAACCCATTTGTAATGCCTGGTTTTCATTTGTAAACTTCAAAAAATTCTTAAGTTTGTACATGTAAAACATTAGCAAGAAATTTTTGAAGTCTGTAAAAGCAGATTTAATTTTCACAGTAAGGTTCAATGAAGTGATTAAATTGCATTGGTATCCAAGTTCTGGGTAAGCCACAAACACCTCTTTCATTTTCCCCCGCTTGGTCTTGGTCGCGTGACAGCGGGTCCGACGAAGTGTTCTCGCAGGGCAGTTCATTGAATAAATTTTTGTGATTGCACAAGCTAGAAATGTGAGTTAAGGGGTATGGATTATGGTGGAAGAACTGGTTCTAAGTTATGTGGAACATAAAAGGACTGAAAAGAAATTGAAGGAAGACATCCAGCATATAAGAAGAGTCTTTACCACTAGATTTTGCAACGTTTATTCTTGTTTTAATAAGAGTTATACGGCCCTTGCAGCACACTAAGGTCATACTATAATTGCTGAAAATTAGAGACATTACAAGATTGTAGCATGCACACAAAAGGAGGAGGGGAGAACAGGGTGATAGATGTTTGATAGGAATGAAGGAGCAAACCACGCCGAAGCACCTGCCAACCACCCCTTTTTTTGCTAACCCGACAAGGATGTCGTGGCTCATCTTTGCTTCAAGGACATGAGTACAGCAGCTGGGCCTGAGTTAATGAAATGCTAAGTAATTGGCTGAGCTCACACATGACAGTACAGCTGCTTGCCTTGTATGTATCTTTCTGTAACGTATATCTTCTGCACATGGGAGAGGGGTGTTTCAAAACTTTTATCAAACAATTTTTGAGTCAGCCTTCATAGCAAGATCCCTGCTGCTTTTCTTTTCACGCTCTTTGTTCATAAACGCAACCCCCACTGCAGTAGCAGTCAAGTCCGCTGATTGTTAACATAATTTATTACTTTTGAACAAACTTGACACTCGCACCTTTGCCGTGTTTTAATGTGTCTTTTATATGGGAATTTCCCAATCTAATTTGATATGAATGTTACAAAAAAGGGAATTTCCAATTAATTTTCATTGGGTATAGCTGTCACAATTAAAGACGTTCTGATTCTCAATGGATAATGGTTTGGTGAAAGCACACTTTATTTTGGTGCTCATTTTGTTTGTGTTGAATTATTGCCGTACATCTAAGTACCTATGTTGTGTATTCAAGTTTACGTAAAATGTTAGTCATTGCAAAATATTGGCTGACTGTTTGCTGTTTGATAGATAGATAGATAGAAAGATAGATAGATAGATAGATAGACAGATAGATAGATAGATAGATAGATAGATAGATAGATAGATAGATAGATAGATAGATAGATAGATAGATAGATAGATAGATAAAGAGAATCTTGAGGGTTTAGGACCACTGTCGTCTGTGGTATGTGTGAGTATGTTTTTTCTTACAGCAGGTGGACGGTGAAAAGTATTCCCTTGGTCAGTATTATGTGTATTTCCATAAAGTATGAAAGGGGTAGGTTTTTTCATTGTACTTTAAGATCACAGAAAATTAATTTGAGAGGGAACAGTCCTGTGTTAATTATAAAAGCTGTATTCAAGAAGGCATCAACAATTAGGATTGTGGCACATCAAAATTCCGCTTGTACTGTTCTATTTTCTGTAGCAAATTAATGCCTTAATTTGTAAGGCAAACATGATGACAGAACAACAAGTTCAGTAAGACACAGTCTAATTCCGCCAGGACATGCAATTTCACGAGAGTAAATAATTGCATAATAAAGCACATAGAGTACAGATAATTGAAGCAAATATGAGAAACTAAACTATGCAATGACTGTTTACAAATATCACAAAGCAACAAAGGAAAGTTAGTTTTTATCCTGCCTATAAATACGATCGTTTTCAAAAGAAAAATGGCTATTGTATTACTCAGGTAAGCTACTTTTATTTTCAGTTGCTTTACACACAAGCTTAAAAGATGTTTCCTTTAATTCAACATAATTCTCAGACAAAGAACTATTACATATAGCGTGCTGACAGACTAGAAAAATTAATATTACGTTACGAGTTGTTATATTTTTTAATAATTTTTTTTTTTTAGTTATGAATGATATAATTCTGAATTGATTTTCCTGGTGTAGAATTTGGAACAGGTAATAGAACCTTACAAAACACATTAAAATTTACTAATTAAAGTGAATTAAAGGGATGAGAAGTTAAAATAGTAATGTTGGAAGTTTGCTAGTGATTCAGATCATCCATGATATCTTCCGGAATTGCCACGTCCGTATGAACTGTGACGACTTCTGGAACCGCCTCGGCGACCCGAGGAACTGCTCCGATATCCTCCACGACCACGGCCACCCTGGTTACTCATGCGTCCACCAGAACCATTATGTCTTCTAGAACCGCTATGTCTTCTTGAACCACTACGTCCGTTGTATCCACGTCCGTTGTATCCACTACGCCCGCTAGAACCACTGTGTCCACTGTGACTCATACGTCCAGCAGAGCCGCCGGAGCCACTGCGGCCAAGGTTCCGCTGACTACCTCGTCGACTGGAATGCCGTCCGTGGCTAGACGCCAACACGCCGGCTATCAGAAAACCTGGGGGAGATAAATGCACATGTCTGTGATCAAATACTGAAAAGATAACGCAAAAAACTCCAAAAACAAACACCCCCCTCCCCCCCAACAAACCAAAATCAACACATACTAAAGGTTGTCGTGGAGTAAAATAAGGAATGTTGTGGTATGATTTTTCCCCTTTCATGTCAAGGATTCCTTTCTTGTCCTTATGTGTATACTAACCCTGAAACCAATTTAATTATGACTCTGATGCATAATAACATTTGGAAGAATAAAAAAGCACAACAAAATGTAAAGGTTTTTAGTCAGTATTCAAATATCATATCCTCATAGTATATTATATAAATATAAATAGCTCAATTTTTTTGTATTATGTTTGGCTAAGTAGGTGCCGATGACATTCTTAAATTCAACGCACTTTTCTTAGTCCTCTCGGATGCGGACAAAGAGTTCGGAAGTTCCAACTTAAAATGTACACTGTTGTAACGAGTGTTACGGCCGTAGTGTGTTTTCACAATGAACCCTGTTTCCTGTAGTTTTGACTACAAGATATTTTGAAGATGACACGAAACAACATGCTTGAATATCATTCAGAAAAATACTCACAGATTAGAAGAGTGACGATAATAATGGTGATTTTCATGACGATGCCTAAGGTAGCCGCTTATGTCGAAAGCTGAGTTGGTGGAGTAGTTAGCTGGAATACCAGTGGCTTGGTGAAGAAATGTTAAGTTACCTAGGTATTTATAGGGAAGATCCCAAATCGCTTGTTCATATATTAAGTGTCCAGTCTGCGTTTGGCTGTTGTTTAGACTTTCGAGTCAAAATATTGACAAGGTTATTTTGAGCCTTATGTTTGCAGCATTGTGCTCAGTGAGTCGTTGCAGGTTCTGAACACAAGAAAGATTGAAAGAACGACATCGTAGGCGGGATACATGGTGGGCGGGATGCACTATCATTTTATCCAATTCATCCAGGCCTTTTTTAGTCAATTGATGTTGCTTTCTGTGTACCACACTTTTAATCGGGTGTCTTTGGTTTTGTCGTTTCTCGTGTTGTGATCTCACTTGGCTCACGGTGACCCGATTTGTTCGACTGAAACGACAAGCACACCAGGCTATGTTTGGTTTAATGCAAATCTATGTTGCTTAATTTCTTTTTCCTTTTCACATTAACCCCCCCCCCCCACCATAAAAAAAACAAAAAAAACCAAACAAACAAAAAACACATTATGCAGTTGCGAGCACCGTAAAACCTCTACTAAAACAACAAACCCCAACCAACCAAACAAAAACAAAAACAAAAACAAAACAAAAATAAAAAACAACTCCAAAACAACAACTCCAACCCTTCCACTGCCCCAAAAAGAACAAGCAATTAACTCCTCCCCCTCAACCCCCCCCCCCCTTACGCACACGCACACACACACACGCACAAGACATTATTTGCGGGAGTTTTTGTTTTTGTTTTGTTTGTTACGCAACTACGCCAGCCGGAGAGAAACGTGTTTCTTTGTTTGTGTCCTCGCTTTGGATGAAAGTCTTTCCAGGTGCTTATAGTTCAAGGAAGGGGCCAGGAGAGAGGGGGGGGGGGGGGTAAATAGCTCAACAGGTGTAGTGCTTTTCCTGTCAGTCCACAATTTTCTACACCATTTGATGCAAGGGTAGATAGGATCAAGCACCTTGTCGTCTTGGATTAATGCGAAAAGAGGTCCTGTATGGAAATTTAGCACGTTAGATATTCCTC
>NW_004799531.1:10555-11713 GCF_000002075.1 Aplysia californica | reverse complement strand
AAAATATTTGCGGCCGCGAGGTATGCAAACACACACACACATACACACTCCTATGGGGATGGGTGTTACAGGCAGATTATAAATTATTAGCTTAGCGCAAAGCAGCTGTTTATTTTTCCTTCATTTGTTCTCTATTGCAACCTTTGTTCTGTCCATCTATTCTTGTGATAGAGTCATCAGCTTTGAATTTGACTGTCCGTGTATCTGTCTGTCCGTCTGTCTGTCTGTCTGTCTCTCTGTCTGTCCGTCTGTCTGTCTGTCTGTCTGTCCGTCTGTCTGTCTGTCTATGTATTTGTCTGTCTATGTATTTGTCTGTCTGTCTGTCTGTCTGACTGTCTCTGTCTGTCTGTCTTCAAGTAAAGACAAGTGAACAAGCTTTAAGATAACACCAATAACTCTACATGCCCAGAAATTGACGAGAGCCTGATTCCTCCACGCTGCCTCACATACATGCATTATGTTTTACGCCTTCCTCGACACACTTTAATCATTTAAGAGACGGGCTTCCGACCCCACCTGCCAAGGCAAACCTAGGCCATGAGAGAGATACAACATTCCAGTTGAAAGACATTTTTTTTTAGTAAAGGTTTTACGGCGCTCGCAACTGTATAAGGTCATACTATGAGCGCCAGAAGATTAGAAGTGTTACAAGAGAGTAATAAACATAAGAAAAAAAAGGAGGGGGGGGGAATAAGGACGATGGATGTTTAATAGGATAGAAGGAGTAAACCACTCCAGAGCACCCGCCAACCACTCACGCTGAAAGACTGGATAAAAATTCTCTATCAAAATTTCTCTCCACTCGGGAATTGCATTCGGGTCTCCTGTACGACAGTGAAGCGCCTAATAACTACACCAACGATGCCTTTAAACTGTTGGTTTGTGGCGTTTCGGGGTTGTTTCCCCTTTCTTTAACCACTTCCCTGCCAGACCCGAGAATTTCGAGTCATGAAGCAGGTCTAATACGAGGTGCCCACTATGGATGGGATCGCCTGACTCGATCGGCTCAAAAACAAACGTGTTTGTTTTCAGTTTCAGGCGATCGAGTCGGGCGAAGTAAAATCTACTGTAATTAAGCTCATGGGATATATGGCATGGCGTCTGTAACGGCACAAATCCCATAAAATTCACATTTAATGTTAAATTAATTCACATTTA
>NW_004799531.1:8421-9396 GCF_000002075.1 Aplysia californica | reverse complement strand
CCCTCACCTCCTCTGCCCCCTCCTCTGGGCTCCTGACTCTTTCTGCAGCCTTTCTACTGCTGCTACTTGGCTCCTCCTTACTGCTGTCTTTCTGCCACACCCCTGATCTTCTTGTAGGAAAGATCTACACCTAGCCTTCTCGGACAAGGGCGAAAAATCTCGGAGGGCCCGTGTGCAAGTTGCGCACGTTAAAGATCCCTTGGTGGTCTAAAATCGATAAGAGTAGGCTTCGGCCGCCACCCGGAGTAGGAGCAGATTAAACCAGAGCATCTACCAAGCACCGACAAGACATTCTTGATACTTGTTGATTGCAAACCCCAACTACCCCCTGTGACCGTGCTACTGAGTGAAGTGTCTTTAGGCCATTCCCAAAATGGGGGACATTAATCATGATCTTATGCACAGTACAGTTGTAACTGTAAATGGGCTGATTCATAAATGTCACGCTCATAACTGTGCCTGAACTGCAACAGGGAACTGCTGCTTTTTCTTTCCTAATCCTTACTATCGTCATTTTTCATTTACTTCTTTTGTATGTTTGTCACACTCCTGTGACCCAGTATTTCCGGGGTGCCTTGATAGTCGAACCAGACCTTGTGCTGTTGAAGCTAGAGAGGTGAGCAGAGTAAGCTTGATTCCCCGTTTGGACTTCTCTGTTGACATCCACCCCTTGGCGCTCATACGATCTTCTGCTGTTGCGAGCTCCGTAAAACCTCAACTAAAACAAAAAAAGGCCAAAACCAACAATCTGTTACGGTCGTAACTGTCTGTGACGACAACACAATGTCGAGGAGAACAGTGGTTGTGTCAGACTGGTGGGCGACTTTGACAGTGTTGTTAGAATACAACAAAAAACCACAATAAGATATAAAGATAAGATACATCGTTATTGTCCAGATCCTGGTTCATTGGTTTAGTGTTTCACCGCACACACACACACACACACACACACACACACATACACACACACATGCA
>NW_004799531.1:6738-8248 GCF_000002075.1 Aplysia californica | reverse complement strand
AAAAATTAGTAGTAGTAGTAGTAGTAGTAGTAGTAGTAGTAGTAGTAGTAGTAGTAGTAGTAGTAGTAGTAGTAGTAATAGTAGTAGTAGTAGTAGTAGTAGTAGTAGTAGTAGTAGTAGTAGTAGTAGTAGTAGTAGTAGTAGTATCATTGCGATAATTATTACTTGTTTTTAAAAGTTTTTAGATAGAGTTTTACGACACTTACAAAACAGATTGTTATGTCATAAGTTCCAGAGGAGAAGGAGAAGGAGAGATAAAAAAGGACAATAGATGTCTGATGGAAAGTAGGATCGGACCAAACCAGAGCATCCATCAAGCACCGACAAGACATTCTTGATTTTTGTTGATTGCAAACCCCAACTACCCCCCGTGACCGTGCTACTGACTGAAGTGTCTTTAGGTCATTCCCAAAAGGGGGGACATTAATCATGATTTTATGCACAGTACAGTTGTAACTGTAAATGGGCTGATTCATAAATGTCACGCTCATAACTGTGCCTGAACTGCAACAGGGAACTACTGCTTTTTCTTTCCTAATCCTTACTATCGTCATTTTTCATTTACTTCTTTTGTATGTTTGTCACACTCTTGTGACCCGCTATTTCCGGGGTGCCTTGATAGTCGAAGCAGACCTTGTGCTGTTGAAGCTAGAGAGAGGAGCAGAGTAAGCCTGGTTCCCCGTTTGGACTTCTCTGTTGACATCCACCTCTTAGCGCTTATAATAATATGACCTTTTAGCAGTTGCGAGAGCCATAAAAACTCTACTAAAACAAAAAAAAGCCCAAACTGACAATCCGTTCAGGTTGTAACTGTCTGTGACGACAACACAATGTCGAGGAGAAAAGTGGTTGGGTCAGACAGGTGGGTGACTTAGATAGTGTTATTAGAATACAACAAAAAAACACAATAAGATAAAGATAAGACACATCGTTATTGTCCAGATCCTGGTGAGCAATATCGCACAGGTTGGCAATGGAATTTAAGTAGACTAGGTTTGTTTTTGTTATTTTTGCAAAGGAACTGTTGCAATTTTGTTTTGTTTTTTCCTATGTGGGTCTCTCTTGCACATCTCACAATACATAGTTACAACCAACTTTAAAATGTTGTTTTTTTTAACGTAATTTTTTTTTTTTTTTTTTGCATTACTGTCATACAAGACATCTCCAATATTCCTCAGACATTAGACAATATTATTGACTTTGAGGTTGTGCTTGATGAAGCCCACGTGGGACGCTCACTGTTAAAACAATCAGGAAATGACAAATGCAGTTTTTGGGACACCTACATGGACATGAAGGTCTTGAACATCTAGCTCTCACTGGCAAAATTGAAGGCAAACGAGGCAGGGGTAGGCCCAGAACAACCTACTTAGGGAACCTAAACAAATGGGAAACTGGGAAAGATCAGAGAAACGTAGCTTTTTCTGAGAGCATCCAGTCAAAGGAATGAATGGAGAACCTTGATAAGATAAGATCGATAAGTAAGTAAGTAAGTAAGTAAGTAAGATAA
>NW_004799531.1:2442-6362 GCF_000002075.1 Aplysia californica | reverse complement strand
GGAAAACTAAAAGTCAATTCCTTCTTCTACTTTTTGTCTCTCCTGTTTGACGCACAGAGATATTGAATTGTTTAATTCGTCACATACAATAGATTTATTCACGAAATATGATCTTAAAGATTGTGTGTGTGTGTGTGTGTGTGTGTGTGTGTGTGTGTGTGTGTGTGTGTGTGTGTGTGTGTGTTTGTGTGTAGTTTTATAGACATCTTCTAGCCTTGTCGGTAAACAAGGTGCAAATTGCATGCTATTTAATATAAAAAATCCGTGTTTTAAAACCAGAAGTATATTCCATAATTTCTGCCAACAGTGACAAACCGGGATGCCATACTCGTATTCACTTCACGCTTTCTTTAATTTCCTCGCTGTTAAAGAGGTAAGCACGGGAAAGTGGCGGGGATGGTATGAATGTCGAGGTGGGTAGTCGCCCCCTTGAGGAGGGGGAGAAAACTGGGGTGTCTCATGTCCCCGTTCATTAGTTGTGCACCGACGTTCCCAGCATTCACAAAGCGGCGAGGGGTGCGCAGGAAAACACCTGTAATTTGTACTACACACAAACCTTTCTCGCCATTGACAAAGTCGCCGTCTTTTTAAGTCTGTTAAGTCGTCGCTGAATGAACCCTTTATTTCTGGCGTTTTCGCACAAGAAAAAGTCTTCGCTCTGCATATTTTGAGCGTTTTTTGTACGTGTTCAATCACGCGTGACCTTCTATCTCCTCCCTGCAGGTTGTTGTAGTTATCTGTGACCGATCTGATAACATGTTTGGAGCCCCCGCGAAGCAACAGTGAATAGATGAAAGACTTTCCTTCCTTCCTCGCAGTCGGTGCTTGAGAGAGAGACAGAGAGAGAGACAGAGAGAGAGAGAGAGAGAGAGAGAGATATGCAACAGCGCGGATTTTCTTGCTGTAGACCTTGGGTGATTGATACATGTTGCAGTGACTTACTGAAGCTCTTGAGGAACGCTTATCAGCAAATCGTCGTCAAAGACTAAATTCTTCCACTGAAGAACACTATCTATTTTCTTTGAAATTCAGATAGAATTTTTTGAAAAACGTTTCTCTTTGATCAAATTCTTAACACCTGTTTTGGAAATGTGTAAGGAAGAGAGAGAGACAGAGAGAGAAAAAAAGAAGAAATGCATGCAGGAGCAGCAAAAGATGGACAAGAAATCTTCCTCACAGTCAGACATTTCCCTGCGGGTCTCCACAGCAACAGTGACGTCACGATGTCCCCTCGCTTCACGCGAAGTCGGTGAGTTCACTTTTCTCTTTTTGGTTTTTTGTTTTAGTAAGAATTTCTCTTTTCTCTTTTTCTTTTTGTTTTAATAAGAGTTTTATGGCGCTTGCAGGACCGTAAAGTCATGTATATATAAGTGCCGATGATTAAAGTTGATGATACAAGACATCGGCGCCTTGGTGCTCGTATGACCTAATGCAGTTGCGAGCGCCGTAAAACCTCTACTAAAACTCAAAACTAAGACATCGGCGACCGTGGTTCGTCAATCATTCCTTTTCTCGGATTCTCTTTAAAACATATTTAATATTATTATCCTGTTCTTTCAACATCGCCTATCATCTGTTCAGGCTTAACAAGTTAGTGGCTTTGGGTCTACCCTAGCCTCGTTTGCTTTCAATTTTCCCGTATATTTATAATAATATTAATATTATAGTCTAAATCACAGGTGTCAAAGCCATTGACAACGTGCAGCATCTCGTTTTTCCAACAGTTACATTACGCCCGTGAGAGAATTATTTTAGGCGTGAAATGGTATGGTATGTGTTTAACGCCCCTATCAACACTGTTAGGTTATTTAAGAGGCGGGACCTCCGAGTTTAACGTCCATCTCCGAAAGGACCGAGCCAAATGAGAAATTCGTGTCAATGGTGCCTTTCCCAAGGACACAACATCGGACCGAGCTGAGGCTCGAACCCCCCAAACACGCAGTCTCACGATTACGAGTCCGGTAGCTTAACCACTTGGCAACCGACGCCACTTATTTTAGGCAGCCCAACAAGAGAATCTCCGCAATACGGAGTGTCCATTGCGGGTTCGGGTCTGGTCAGGTCGGGTCGGTTCGGGTCGGGTCGGTTTGCCAGCCAGATTGAGGGCTTGAAGGGGCTATAGTGGCACGAGCCAATCGCGTCCGACTCGACGCCTCAAAAACGAAACGCAATGGGCACCTGGTATAACACAGAACCTTACCACAAACATAAACGAACAATTTGCCAAGAGAAGATGTCACACATCCAGCTCTGACAAACTGTCATACACAAGAGCAAAAATTGGTGTGCTTTGATTGGTTATTTTTTTAGTTTTGTCTATTTTGATTCATTTCATTGTTTAAAAAAAAAGGTTTTGTTATATTATGAACCTTATTATCATTATGTCTTGAAAGAAGTCGAGATATTTCTTGCGATTGAAGGAGATGGGGCTCGTCTGGTGTCAGAGGTTAAATTTTGCGAAAAAATACATGGTTTCCAAAGCTGAGTGACTCCCAAACCTGTAACGTCTTGAGAACTACAAATTCACATTTGTTTGTACCTTTGACCAAGTTTTCTGTAAAAAAAAAAAAAAAAACATACAAGAATAATATGTTTTTCACATGGACATAAAAGGTGTCGAGCACAAAACAAACTACAAAAAAAAAATCATAATAAAAGGAAACGAATAAAAATTGCTTACTTAACCGAAGAAAAAATGTTGGGTTCTTCGATTTCCTTATTTCAACAAGTGCCTGCCTGATTTAATTTCACCTCGCTGCAACACAACAGCTGCCCGAGCTTATAACCTACATAATATTATTTCAATTTCAAAGCGTATTTTAAAGTACGTGAAAGCTCTTGTATTTCAACAATTTCACCATTAGAATCTATTCATTTATATCAGTGCATGTTAACCTGTTTACATCCAGTGCCAACTTTTACCACCTTTAATTGTAAGAGTTTAAAATTTTCGCTTAAACACCAACAAGTATTTCTAAGTATGACATAAAATATCACCTGTCACCACCTGGAGTGATCTCCACCGCCCACCAAAATTACCAAAGTGCCCTCTAGTCTGTCCCCTCAGTTTTATGCCCCCAAAAAATCTGAAATTGTGCCTACCAATACAAAAAAAAAAGTGAAATTATGCGATTCTGTTAATTTGAAAAAAGAATGTTAAAGGAAAATAATCAGAAATTACGTTTAAAAAAAGGATCAAATTTTGCTAAATTATGCGGGGGTGCATAAAATCATGGTCTGAGTAACTCAAAACGAAAAACACGCCAAAATGTCAGATAGAGCTTTATAATTCTGAGGTAACGACAAGTCTAACTATAACTAACTGAAAGACACAAGGGGACAAAAAAAATAGATGTCACCTTTTGGCATTTTGAGAAAAACAAAATTATAAGTGAGATTTTAATGTTCGGGAGCCCTTAATATGATATTTCCATTGTGTAGCTTGTTTTCGAAGACTAACACTGGGCCACTCGTCAGGGTTCAGCCCTTGACACTCAGGCGTGTCAGAGCAGGTGTGTGTAAGCACTTGCCACCCCCACTTCACAATTCTAATTATCCACAGAAAAAAACTGACATCTCTTGTGTTTCCCTTGTACTTTCCAGTTGTGCTCTTCCATTGTGAGACAGCGTGGTGGAATCAGGCTCTCGTCAATTTTTGGGCATGTAGAGTTATTGGTGTCATCTTAAAGCTTGTTTACTTGTCTTTATTAGGCTGAAAAAAAATATCCATTTATCTCTAATACAAGTCGAGATATTTGCGAAAGAAGGAGGTGGGGGTCACCATTTTTCAGAGGTAAAATAATTGACAAAATGGCCGCCAAAGATTAGTTATTTCCTTAGCTTAAGAGTCTCTGGTAACTGAAAATTTACATTTTTTGTGCATTTAATCAACGTTTTTGACAAAAAATCCACACAGAAAT
>NW_004799531.1:0-1486 GCF_000002075.1 Aplysia californica | reverse complement strand
GTTAGTTCAAGCGCCCTGTCGTCTTCTGTACTCGATCTACCGGAAATGAAGGCGACGTGCGCACACATTTGAAACCCATTCACGGATGGGCGAACAAAGCCTGCCTCTTTTTGTGTTGCCGTTCGCTTCGCAGCCTGATGCGATCTAAGTAAAGAACACTGCGGATTTCATTGAGCTTTGAGGGAGCGAGCGATCATAGGCGAAAGCTCTGTTTTCTACCACCCGTCACGTAAAGAAGGGGGGTGGGGGGGGGAGAGAAAAGTTTTGAAATGAACGTATTGAGTCGAATAGAACTGAACAGAAGTAAAAAATGAAATAGGAAAAGAAAGAAAGTTAGACATAGCTGGGAAGAAAATGAAGATATGGATAAGAATATGAGCTTGAAAACATGAGGCAACGTTTTTAAAAATAATAATTGTTTAAAAGGAGTAGATCTGTGTATAAGAAGAAAAAAAAAGAAGAAAAAAATAAGTACACACCAAAATTTTGGAAAGGATGCTGAAAAATAAAAACAAAATAAACGGGAAAAAAGGGAGGAAGAAGGAAAATAAGGGGAAAGAAAAAGAGAGATACGTCGAAAACAGCATGATAGAAAGAAAGAAACGGAGAAACAAAGAAAGGGGGGAAAAGACAATGAGGGAAGGGAAAATGTATTTCATTCATTATAAAGACAACATTACAATGACATCATAATAATGACATCATAATAATGACATCATAATAATGACGGTGTATAATGAGAGAAGGAGACCTAGAGCGAGAAAGAGAGAGAGAGAGAGAGAGAGAGAGAGAGAGAGAGAGAGAGAGAGAGAGAGAGAGAGAGCGAGAGAGAGACGTTAACTAACTGAATTGGTGGTTGTCCACTGTGGTGTGAGATAGAGAGAAACATTAACTTAGTGAGGTGATATTTGTCTTATGAAGAGAGATTATTTATATTGCCGGCACTCATCTCAATAACTTGAGTCTGTTTCAACGTTTTACAGACATTGGTCATTGTATAAGTTTGACGCTCTTTTCAACTCTGTAAGGTTAATTATTCAGAGGCAAGACCTCCAAAATCTGCGTTCATCTCCGTGGGTGGTTGGCTGGTGCTCTGGTGTGGTTTGCTTCTTCTTTCCTATCAAACATCTATTGTCCTTATCTCCCCTACTTTATTTTTATGTTTGTTACTTTCTTGTAACACTTCTAATCTTCTGGCGCTTATGTGACCTTATGCAGTTGCGAGCACCGTAAAACCTCTACTAAAACTAAAGTAAGTTCATCTCCAATACAAACAGCCTATTGGCTGGAAAGTCTTTAAAAGAAACAACCTCCCTAAAATAAGCCAAGTTCAGAATGCCTCGTCGGGGATTCAACCAGGGCCATCCGCCGAGGTGTCCAGCAAGATACTATTGAGCAAAGGGTGGGCACGGCGTGGTTCTGACAGAGGGAGCAGAGGAAGGACAGCGTAAACGGGTAAGAGTAAACCATTCCAACTCCCCCCCCC
>NW_004799530.1:11553-12617 GCF_000002075.1 Aplysia californica | reverse complement strand
ATAAATAAATAAACATATAAATATATACAACACATATGTATCTAAAGCCGACAGTTTATAAATATTAATATGTATATACACCTATGTCTGTTTAGGATGAAGAGGGGCACATGAGACATATAAAAAAAATGTAATGTCCGCGATGTATTTATAAAAGAGATACATCAGAGCACCCACCAGCCACCCATAACACATGCTTTGGTCCCTCGCTGGTTGCAACAAATTATGTAAATCTTTTACATCCTTGTCGACACAGTTTCATTGCACAGGAAGCAGGCTTCTCTTTTATCCTTCCAAAAGACCTTTGCTTGTCAGGGCAATCTAATGTACTTAAGTATGTATCACGACCTGGTGTAATCAGGCGCTCGTCAATTTTTGGGCATATTGAATTATTGATATCAACTTAGGACTTTTTCATTTTTCTTGCTTTCAAAGAAAAAACTACTCATCTATTTGAATAGAAGTCGAGATATCGTTTCAGAGGTAAAAATAGCAAGAAAAATGGTAGCTAGAGTTCGGTTAATTTCATAGCTAGAGAGTACTTGTAAACTGAAATTTATATGTTTAGTGCACTTAGTCAACATTTTCAGTATAATCCACACAGAAATGCCAGTTTCTTCAATTTCATTAGTTTGACAAATGCCTGATTTCACCACGCTGCCTCACATATTATGGTCCACACAATTGCTGTAATCGGCTGATTTCAGGACGTACAATCAAACCTCGTTATTCCCCCACCCTTGGGACAAGCACGGAGTTGGCGGAACAGCGGGGCTGGTGGTTCATGAGGTCCCTCTGTTGTATAGCACAGACTGTCCAACGTCAAGGAACATGATTCTGTAGTGTGATCTATGTAGGAAAAGGGTTTTTTTGTTGGTGGTATACATGTACATAGCACAGCAGAAACATCACAGGACAGTCACCGCAGTGGAACCCACAGGGAGCACGAGGCAGGGGTAGACCACGGGAAACATGGAGGAGATGTGTGCAAAGGGACATGAGAGAGAAGAAGCTCACTTGGAACGAGCTTGGAAGGATGGCCGGGACAGAGATAAATGGAAGAA
>NW_004799530.1:9624-10715 GCF_000002075.1 Aplysia californica | reverse complement strand
GGGGGTACAACGAGGTTTGACTGCCCATTCCACGGAAGGGCGGAGGCATCTTGGCACATGATGTTGAACCCACCCACCAGTTACCAGTTGTGAGCCCAACAGTCTAACAACGAGACCACTTACACCTCTGAGGACACCCCTATTGCTACCACTATTCTGCCATTTTGAGTGAGTATTGCGTACGATCCATGTACGGTACGATACATGTACGGGAACCGGGACATATTTGGAAAACCTGAACAGATGGGTTATGGGGAAACACCAGGATATTATAGGACCTTTTGACAGCATGTGAGCGGAGACATGAATCGAGAACCATGATCGCTATCGTCTGTTTCAGATCTGGCACTTTATGGTGATGACATGGCAGTTGTCGAGAGTTCACTGATGCGCCATACAAACACAGTTTATAGCATGCAGGAGCTAAAACACAAACAATGAGCATCATGGTTTGTCATACTCAGTGAGACATGGTCTGCAACATTCAGTGAGGCTCTGGTCTGCCATACTCAGTGTTGCACTGTCTTCCATACTGCTCTTCACCAGTCTTCCTTGTCTTACTTGTCCACTGTGTTGGGGTCACTGCAGTCGGAACATATCCATGACTGGGATCCACAAGTCAGTTGAGAATGAGAAGAAAAACTCTTCAATGATTTTCTCTCCTCTCAAGATCCATCTTCCCTCCCTCTTCCTCTTCCTCTCCCTCTCTCTGCATCTCAATCCCTTTCCCTCTCCCTCCACAGCACCAAGACTTGAGAGAGCCCATGGTGCAGTTTTTGCCAAGTCAAAGAAGAAAAGGACTTGCACGTTGAGACGTTTGACTGGGAAATATCCTATCTATGCAAAATAGTCCGCACAGTTCTTGGGATATCTAGCTGTGGTCAGACGGGGTAGGGGGCGTGTCTGTCTGTCTTGTTCCGGTAGGCGTGACAGGTGAGGGTGGAGCATAGGATGGTGAGACCGCCCCCCATGGCCGCCAGGTAGAAGGCCCAGTACAGGTTACAGTCACCTGAGATAGATAAGATAAAGTGAGGTAAGATAAGATAAGATAAGATAAGATAAGATAAGATAAGATAAGATAAGATAAGATA
>NW_004799530.1:5732-7283 GCF_000002075.1 Aplysia californica | reverse complement strand
CGTTGCATATTTCTGTCACTGGGCCGAGTCAGGTTGGGAGGAATTAACAATTTCCTGTGCTGGGCAAGATTTGGACAATAAACAATAAAGTGAAATTCCTGTCCCATTTCATGAGAATGACAACTTTCACAAGGCTGAATTTCTTCATTTCATGAGAATGACAACTTTCACAAGGCTGAATTTCTTCATTTCAAACGACAGAGACTTTTAATGAATGGAAGGCTAGGAGTTTTTAACAAGGCTAAGACTCTTCTGCTCCAACACCGTGGGAGGTTGTGGGTATACTCAGCTGTTTCTTGAAACGGAATTGTTGAGAGAATAAATTATTTGCAACAGACTTCTTCCTCTATGTTCTGCACAGAATGATCGACAAGCCTACTGTTGACTTCACTGAGAAATATTCTAGTACTTCCAACACTTTGGGAAAACCAGGCATCTCCAAAACCCTGAGAAAATCATTTGTTTTTAACTTCTGTGATTGTTGATGCAGTCGCTGACTCTGCCCACTTCACAGTCACGATATAATTGCATGCAACATTTCTTTGGATATCTGTCATTTTCTAAGTGTATAAGTCTGCACCAGAATTGAATGACGCAATGCACGCAATCAGACCGGTACTTGTTTATACCGGAACCTCCCGAAAACAACCGAAATCTCCCAAAACCACCCGAAACCACGAAACAATTTGTTATGCTATCTATCGCTCTGTGGATAAACTATTGTGTCGCTGGTTCTTGGTTCTTTCTATAAGAGAACATGATGGTTTGTGAAATCTTTGGTCAACTTCATTCTTTATTTTGTTTGAACTGATGAGCGACTGCTCAGGTCGCAATTCATAGCCTGTACTTCTTAGAATTTTCATTAGTGTTATAGTAGTATTCAAGTACAGATTTTCACATAATGTAATGGTGCGTTATTTACTTTCTGTTATCTTGTGCATGTTGTGAAGTATTCTAAGGAGAAGTGACCACGAAGTGACCCCTAAAATATTTTTGGGTGAAATTATTAAAACTTGGGATCACTTATTATCTATTATCTATTTGTGGTGGCCGAATGTTGCTGTTCAAAAGTCTTTTTAATGGCTGCATCGATCGACGTGCGGTTTTCGCCAAAAGATTCTTTACAATATTCTCCAGATCATGACGCCCTTGGTTTTTTTTTTCAGTTTGGAGACAGTTTTGCTGCAAAAAGCTAAATGTCTTTATTTCGCCGATCGCTTTTCTAGGCCGACGCTTCTGTCTCTGTAATTTTAGAAAATCTAGTGCGGAAGTGATATTTTGCGAGGCGTATTTTGTTTTGAGAGTATAGATCTTGACCTTATAATTTTTTGCATCTCTTAAGATTTATTGCTCCATTCCAGTAGAGTGTAAATATAGTAGGCCAATGACTTTCAGTTGATGTTAATGCACCGATCATTCCTTTCATTGAAAAGGGGCCCAGCTAGTATAATATATTTCCTGGACAAATGTCCAGAAACGTATGTAAGATTTTCTGTACCCTAAAGTGCTGTTTGAATGGATTTTAGAGCAGAGGGTAGAGAATTTTTAAAA
>NW_004799530.1:4231-5632 GCF_000002075.1 Aplysia californica | reverse complement strand
ATTGTAGATCAGAGGGTAGAGAATTTTAAAAGAAAATAATTGCCACTTTTTTCTCAAAAGGCATATTTTACACAGCTTATATGTTTCAGTTTCAGTAGGAAACCTCCATTTTATTTCTACTGCGTTAATATTATCAAGAAGTTGCCATGTTCGAGTTTTAAATATGTTTTTACGGTTTCTAATTGGAAAGAGAACTATTTTGGCCTTTTCTGACCTTTATCGGCCGTTTTCTTAAAATGTTATTTTCACACTTTTTATCCCATTTTCTTGCTGTATCTTATTCGATTTTCATGTAACTTTCACAAAATGTTCACGACTCCTATTTCTAGAAACTGTCTTTAGGAATTTTTGACTGCACGAAGCTTTTGATGAATGGCGTCAGAAAGTGATTTTTTCCCTTCTTTTCAGTTATGCAATAAGCCGATTTTGTAAGTCCCGTAGAATGAAAACTAAAGCATATACCACTAATTCCCCAAGACAATTTTTAGACATGTACTTTTCCTATGTACATGCCAAATAAAAAGTGTTTGAAATAAAAATAAATAAGTCAAACCAAGTGAAATATTGTCTCTTATATATAATGCTATTGTATTGTTTTTTAGTTTAAATAATTTTTTCAGGATCAAGAAGTATCCAAGTGGGTGGTTGGCGGGTGCTCTGGTGTGTTTTGCTCCTTCTTTCCTATCAAACATCTATCGTCCTTATCTCCCGCCTCCTTCTTTTTTGTGTTTGTTGCTCTCTTGTAACTTCGGCACTTGTTTGACCTTATCGTGTTGCAAGTGCAGTAAAACACTTACTAAAACAAAAGAAGAATCCAAAAACTGTAATATTGTACAGTATTACAGACCAATATTGTTTCCACAGAGCGATAGCTAGCATAGCAAAATAACATCATATCATAGAAATTTTGAGGAGGTTTCGGGTGGTTTCCGGGGGTTTTGGGCGGTTTCAGTTGTTTTCAGGAGGTTTCGGTATAAACAAGTACCCCTATTATTATTATTACATGTATAATTATTATTATTATAGCCTAATTATTATAATCATATTTATAATAATAATTATTATTGTTGTTTATATAATGGTGATGATCATAATCATTATTGGTGACATCACCACGCTATTGCATGCTAAAGTTTACTAGCTGCAGATTTCTGTCCATTGTTCCAAAGTGTGAGACGTGACCTTGACCCCACCTGCCAGCAACTGCAGCACCCCGGCCGTCCTGGCCAGTCTCACGGTGACAATGTTGGGCACACACAGGGAGATGATGGCCGCCAGCGACAGGAGGAGGGCTAGACTCGAACCTGTGCCTGTCACGATGGTGCCGATCTGAAACACACACAGGGATCGGAGGTTGTGGTTAGAATGATCATAATAATAATAGTAATAATAATCGTAATA
>NW_004799530.1:0-1113 GCF_000002075.1 Aplysia californica | reverse complement strand
ACACGGGATATACACGTATGTAGAGCACATTCTGTAGTCCTACGATGGACACGGCTATACACGTATGTAGAGTACATTCTGTAGTCCTACGATGGACACGGGATATACACGTATGTAGAGCACATTCTGTAGTCCTACGATGAACACGGGATATACACGTATGTAGAGCACATTCTGTAGTCCTACGATGGACACGGGCTATACACGTATGTAGAGCACATTCTGTAGTCCTACGATGGACACGGGCTATACACGTATGTAGACCACATTCTGTAGTCCTACGATGGACACGGGATATACACGTATGTAGAGCACATTCTGTAGTCCTATAACAGCCTATCATCATCATCCGGTGCCTTGCCGACTGTCGTGGGCGATCATGGACCTTCACTTCACTCTGTCTTGCTTTGCAGCAATGGTGTCTGTCGTTCTTTGCTATTCCCAGCCATGTTGTCATCTTGTCCAGTATCTTTTCCCTCTGTCTGCCCCTGCCTCTCTTCGCACCAAACTTGCCTTTTGTTACAATACTTTCAAAAGCTTCTTTCCGCATTGTGTGGCCAATGAACTTTGCTTGTCGTTTTTGATATAATTTGTCATAAGCTGTCGTCTGCAATTTGCTTCAACCAAGACTTTTTAAATGTGTTTTTCTAGCTGTCCATGGGATAGGCATCAGGCGTCTTATGAACCACAACTCTGTCGCCTCAATTGTTCTTTCCAGCTGTTTATTGATTGTCCATGCTTGGCTCTCGTACAAGGATTGGCTCCATGTCACTTTTCACTACTCTTTTTCTCATTTCCAGTGACAGATTGACGTTTGTGAGGATCTGTTTCCTTTTGGGAAAGGTTGCTTTCGCTTTAATTTCGGTGTGATATCTCCCCATCTGATTATATAGCCTCTAATGGTCCCCAAATATTTAAACTATTGTACATGTACTTGCTTGAAGATGGTATCATTGATTTTGATATTACAGGACGGGTTAGAGTTTTTCTGTTTATCACAATTGTTTCAGTTTTCTTGATGTTTAGGCTTAGGCCCAATAATAGCCACTGCAGATATACAAATAGATGGCTCGTCCACGACAGGACACATGGCTCACAGGGCTCTACCTGACT
>NW_004799529.1:3932-11770 GCF_000002075.1 Aplysia californica | reverse complement strand
TTACTCAACTTCGCAACAGGCGCAGTATATGCCGAGGAAAACCGCATACCGCATCACCGTTTCCTATGATCTACGGATTCAAACATCCTATTCAGCTGCCTACTTTGATCCAGTCAGACTCTCTCTCTCTCTCTCTCTCTCTCTCTCTCTCTCTCTCTGCTTGTTTGTATAGGCCTGTGTGTCTGGAGAGAGAGAGAGAGAGAGAGAGAGAGAGAGAGAGAGAGAGAGAGAGAAGGAGAGAGAGAGAGAATGAGAGAGACAGAAAGAGAGAGAGACAGAAAAAATAGAGAGTGAGAAATAAAGAAAAAAGAGGTCTAGTGTATATTTTATGTCCTTACTTTACAAAAATTAAAAAAACTTGTTCCATTCACTAAAATCAGTGTTTCACTTAAGCTGACAAGAATGACCTGCAGTTATGACTTCCCTCACTTAACACTGAAAAAGAAAATGTTCTGCGCCTTTAATCAACGTTTTTCAGTAAAATCCACACAGTAATGTATTTTTAATGGACATAAAAGATGCTGAGCTCAAAAATAATTATTAGTCAAAAATTGCATACACAGGAAGAAAAATGCCATTTTCTTTGATTTCATTATTTCGACGAACACCCGATTTCAGAACGATGCCTCACAAATATGGAAGAGAGACCAATAACAATCTGTGATATCCAGATGTCAGTACCTGTTAGAAAAGTAAAGCCCGCACTAACCAGGAGTTTTACAGAATCACCAGTACTACTGTAAACACTCTTCGCTTTAACTACCAACTGTTCGAGAAAATCACTGGTGCAAACGGTCACTTTCCATTTCCTTCCCAACTGTTTTTTTAAACTACAATATGTATATATGTATATATTATACACACACATACACACACACCTATAGATCTATATATAACAAAACTGTGCAGAACATCCACCAGTTTAAAATAGGCCCTTTTCTCCTGGAAAAAGGGTGGTCATCTTAAACAATTTAAACTTTTTCGATCAATTTTTCTTCGTTGAAGGCACATTCAAAGTTTAATACATATATACTAAAATGGACGAGAGAGCCGTTTTAGTGTCTTATTAGAGAAAAACAGTCACATTCTCCCAGGTACAGAAAGGGACATTAACAAACGAGAAAAGTTAAAGAAACAGAACACACAGACCAGAGCACCTACCACACATCTACTAACTATACACATTTATACACACTACATGGCCTGTTAAGAAAAAAGTCATACAAACATGCTGTAAGCACTGTTTTTCTACGGAAATTGGGAAGAAAAACTCTTTTTTCAATTACATGATATAAATAGACTATCGACAGAGCTAGTATCTGCATTCTGGTTTAATCTGAAGAGGAGGTGCGGAGACAACCTGCGAGTGAGCTCCAAGGAAGGGCTTTTTAAACCACTAGGCTATACTACAAAAGAGTAATACTTCAAGTTGCGGATTTTGTATTTAACTTAGGACTTAGGCAAGGTGCTTTCAAATGTTGGTGTAATGAGAGAAGAATCTGTCTTCACCTATGACTAAGAGCTTTGTCATCACAGATACACCTCACTCAACTCACTGTAACTTGTAACCTAAATTCCAAACTTTAAATGAATAGATATCTACAGGTCCAAGATTCTTCATTGACAGATATTAAAAACTGGGGGAAATCATGAATTCCTAAGGGTTGAGACATAGATCTAGATCTAGGTCTAGATCTAGGCAAAAGTAGTCCCATCCGCTGATCCAGTATTCTTACCTTGGTATTTTTTTACTTTCCCTCCCGTCTCACACTCAGCTACCAGTTGTCTATTTTCTACTAAATATTGATGCGCTGAACACGAATATCAACTTCATTTCCGTCGCAAATTAATGGTTTTTGAAATATTTGATTGTTTTTAACCGCGATAGACATGCTTTGGACAAATCGGGGGTTACAGGGGGGCATGCCCCCCTGTTTTTACACCCATAATTTGATACTTTACAGTTAGATTTGAAATTGTCTTGAAAATAATTGATTTGCGACAGTTTTAGTGGCTTTATGTGTGATCTGCAGCAAACAGTACAGCAGTTTGACCCCTGAAACAGTGCATCTGTGTGCGGGAGTGAAAATGAAAATTTACCCTTACCTTGAACTTCAACACCTTACTTAAAACCTAGGCTTAGTTTGTACTTCTTCTACCCCCCCCCCCCCTTCCCCCCAAAAAGGCCCCTTGTCAATCAAAATAACATGAACTCTTTACACGGCTAGTCCTTAGCAGTGTAGCATTATTATTAGCAGCTAATCTAGATCTAGATCTAGATTCTAGAAGCAGGAATCTGCAAGAACACAAATACTAGATCTAGAATCTAGATCTACCAATTCTAAAACTTGGGCCTAAGTCTCTAAGTCTCAAAAGTAGGGTAAAGTAGGGTAGGCCTCACTGAGTGACCAAAAACTGTCCAAAATAAGTTGCTCAGGATAGGTCAAGTCACGACACAGACATAGATCTAGCCTATCAAGAAGAAAGTCTAGAAGTGGAAAAGGGAAATGAAAGGCCGTATAATCTAGATCTAGATCTAGTTTAGGTAGATCTAGGACCAATCCCTTACTCCACACTGAGTCACCGAGTCAGTCTGTGAAGTTCCGCACAGTCAGTACAGAACAGCAAACAGTTGCGACAGCAGGCTGCAGACTGCAGACAGACAGACAGCAATGTCGCGACCACCCCCATTAGTTATTTTTTTAAAAGAACCCAGTGAAAGTGACATAGATAAAGCCACAACCATGAAACGTTGGAGCTACACTACTGTCAGAAGGTGCAAGCGACAGTCAAAGGAGATGAGAAATAAAATACGATAAAGTCATAAAGAAGGATCCGCCCCTTTTGTTTACAAACAGAAACCAACGGAGCTCTTCATAATCGAGGAAAAGTAAAAGCACCACACAAGGGGTTTTCCAAATAATTAGGTCACCGCGCATGCGCACAAATGACGCCGATGGCTGCTGATGATATCCTTCACCGAGACAAAAGAAAAAAGATCGAAAACAGTATTGCTACAAATATAGGGGCATATTTTCGAATCTTAAATGTTACAGACTATACTAAACAACAAATTACAATACAAAACAAGTCTAATTTTCTCAAAATACCGCCAATATACACTCCTTACCTGAATCATCCAATCGAAATCCGCCTACTAATGCAGGCATTCCATGGGTGAATGTTTCAGTGTTCGAGCTCCTGTTTCACGCTATTTTCCCTTCTAAACGGGCACAAAATACGGTAAAATATATACTCCCAGCAAGAAAAATATCCACAGACATACAACCACCTGAATTTGAGAACAAATATTTCTTGTTTTCCGCGAAACAAGCCAAAATATTCAGAGCACCGACACTCCACGTGAGATCCAGGTGGCAATGTTTATGTCACATGACTATCATGATTCAGCTTGCAATGCCCTTGACAGTCGATGCTCACAGCCAATCAGCGGCCGGTGCTTCGGGTCACAAAGGTTGTTGCTGGGGCGCGTTGCTAAAAATACAATAGCCGGAAGCTATGCAGCGCTCGGCGGCTGCAACACACACAGGCACACACGCACACACGACGAAGGAGAGATAGAGAGAGAGAGTGGGGAGAGAAGCAGCGCCGCGTTCGTTCGTTCGTTCGTTCGTCGTGGCAAAGCCAGGCTATCCTTCAGCTTTTGGTGGACGGACGCAGGGACCAAAACGGTCGGTTGTCGTGTCGGTTACGTCTCGTCGTATCTACCGCTGTTCGCCGATAGATCTAGATAACCGCTGACGTAAACGACAAACCTTGTGCCTTCTCTTCTTCGCCTCCCAAACTTCGTGGCGTCCACACAAAGATCGATCGGCTTAGCTGTTGTGTCTGTACAAAAATTGTGTATGAGTGCGTGTATGCGCGCGCGTTTGTGTCCGTATATTTGTGGCAAAGGTTGCCCCCCCCTTCCAATCTCTCTCTCTCTCTCTCTCTCTCTCTCTCTCTCTCTCTCTCTCTCTCAATACATTAGGATTGATCCATCATACAAGACACTGAGAGTGGGTGGTTGGCGGGTGCTCTGGTGTGGTTTGCGCCTTCTCTCCGGTCAAAAATCTACCGCCCTTCTCTGCTGCTTGCGTGGCGTTTTTTTTGTGAGCATAATTACTCAAACGTAACATCTCTAATCTTTGGCACTTAAACTTAAATGACCTAACTGTCACTTAACTATATTGCAAGAGCCATAAACTCTTACTAAATCTAAAACTAAAAGCTACTGAGAGCTAATACATGTACCACCCGCCACCTGGTTCACCAAGACGAGTAATCTATCTGGCACGAGAGACGGTCCGAGTTCACGAACAGTACATACAGTTCAATATGTACCAGCATTTCGTGTTGACGAACAGTATAATCACATCATGTAGCCTACAGTTCAAAGCCTTCGATGACACCCACGCACTGACACAAGCGGCTCCGTCCTGAATTCCACCTCCGTCAGACAGATAACAGTTAGCTTACGTCATATACAGCGCGATGCTTCACGAGATGACACGTAACGTGAGCACTCACGAGACAAACAGGCAACTGTTGCCATTCAAACATTTATTTATTTAGACTATTATTTCTTTTCAGGGCCAACCCGGGCGGAGAGGAATACAACATCCCAGAAACTAGACCAAGAAAACCCTCACACTGTCCATGCTTGAAGAAAGATACCCCCGAGAAGCATGGATAAGGATCTATCTATATAGGCCTACGGACGGATCTGCCACTTCAGTTTAGTAAAGAGTTGTACGGCACTTGCAACACAATAAGGTCGTATAATAAGTGCCGAAGATTAGAGGTGTTACAAGAGAGTAACAACAAACGTAAAAAAGAACGAGGAGAGATAAGGATGAAAGATGCTTAAGAGGAAAGAAGGATCTGCCACTGATTGACGCTGTGAAAAGAGGAACAGGAGTGTACCTACAGTTCCCAAATGGACGACAACAAGCAGAGGCAGTCCCAGCAGGGCGACATTGTACAAACTACAGGGCAGAGACGGAGGCTCTAGTACATGCAGTAAACATCATCAGGGATGTGGTAGAGCCAAAGCCAAGTAGTATTCTTCCTAACAGAGGCCATGTCAGTACTGCAGGCAATCTCTGTCGGCAAACTAACAATGCTGCCAGGGGTAACTGAGAACATCCCATGCCTGGGGAGTCATGTTGCAGTGGATTCCATCACACTGTGGTGTCTTAGGAAACGAACAGGCAGACAGGATGGCCAAACTAGGCACACAGAAAGAGCAACCAGAAAACAACGCCAACCTTTCAGAAATAAAAACTATTATAAATACACTATTTAAAGCACCACAGACACCAGATAGCCATCATGAGCTGTCCCGCCAAGAACAAGAGACTAGCTTCCGCTAAGGGGTCAAGTCCACTGGCATTTTTCGTACTTTTGAATTCAAACAGTTAAATTTGAGTTTCTTTCATTTTTACCTGAACGACATCGCATCAGATTTACGAAGCTGGCCTGTACAGACTTAGTAAAAAAAAGTGGAGAGTGGCTATAGCATGAAATGGAGACTACGTTGAGAAATAGAAATCGCGTCTTCAGCCTCCCCTCCAATTTGATACATTATAGAAGCAAGTGCGTTCCTTTTTCTTTAAGCTATAAACCAACATGCCTAACATTTTACCCCCCCCCCCCCCCCGAGACTCGTAAAAAACTGGTTAGTTTTCTTCATAATGAGTAGGAAAGGACGTAAGCCTTTACTGCAGGTGTGACGTCCGTGTGTAGTAAACCAAAACGGCCAAAAATGTCAGACAGAACTTTGTAATTCTACCAGTAGCATCACCACCTCTCAATAGACAGACGGAGATAGGTACGCACCCACTCTCAGCAGCGCACACGATGGAGGAATAGACAGGTTTATAGATACACACACACACACACACACACACACACACACAGAGAAACAGAAACAGAAGTAGGAAAGCTAGCAGGAGTGAGTGATGGAGAGAGTGACTGAGTGAGTGAGAAAGGGAGTGATGGAGGGCGATGAAGGGAGTGGGGGGATGGAAGAAAGAGGGGAGTGAGTGAGCGAGTGAGTGAGGGAGTAACTGAGTGAGGGAGGGAGGGAGTGAGTAAAGGAGGGAGTGAGGGAGGGAGGGAGTGAGTGAGGAACGGAAAGAGGGCGTGTGGGAGGGAGGAGGAGGGAGTGAATGAGAGAGTGAACAAAATAGCACAGAAAACAGCACACACGTACGTTTGAGCCGGAGCGTCTGGGCGTAGACCTCCTGTTCCCGCCTCAGCCACAAGGTGCGGTCAGACAGACAATCCTCCAGACCGCCGGACACACACAACTGTCCACCAGGACTGCTCACCCCGCCGCAGGCACCCATCAAATCATCCACAGCGTCCACAAAATCGTCATCACCATCATCCTCCTCCTCATCATCATCACCGACAACAACATCATAACCATCATCATCGCGCACGCCGTCAACAAAAAGGGGCGGGGCCCCGTCTCTCCCGGCTCCGCCCACGACCAGCACGGAGGGGCGGGGGCGCGGACGTCCGGGAGTGCCGGGCGGGGTGGGCACGGTCAGACACATCGAGTCCACCACACAAGGGGGAGGGGGCGGCTCGTCCACCAGTATAGGGCTGCTGCTGCTGATGCTGCTGCTGCTGATGTTGGTGTTGTTGGTGTAGTTGGTGGGGTTGAGGGAGCAGCCCAGGTGGACATCTGCAGCGTACGCCCCGGACACCACACGCTGAAGGTGATGGTGATGGTGACGGCGGTCAGTTTCTGGCTGTCGGACAACTACGTGGTACTGCTGCTGCTGCTGCTGCTGCTGCGGCTGCTTTTGTAGTTGCTGGAGGTCATCGTAATTCATCTGATGATGATTGTGGTGGTGGCGGTGGTGACGATGCAGATGATGGCGGGGAGGAGGAGGAAGACGAATGTGTTCGCCCTGGCTTTTGTGCTGCTGGTGCAGTCCCCTCCTCATGTAGCCGTGCTCATCCACGAAGTCCTCCAGCAGATCCTCTCCGTCCACGACACGCACCCCGTGAGCGTCACTCAGCTTGCAGTATCTGCCACCACCGCCACCGCTACCGCTGCCGCCGTTACCCTTGACAGTGAAATGATGGCCGTCGACGACATCCCCGCCTCCACTACAACTGTCCATGAACGCGTCATCCCCGTCCAGTCTCCGTCCCGAAGAGGCCGACATGGCGCCACTCGCGGCAACGCCCCCTGGCACCGCCCTATCAGAGCCGCTCAAAACCATGGGGGCGGAGCTCTGGGCATGGGAAGCACCGCCCACATAAGCTGGTCGGTGTGTGTCGGGGGAGAGAAGGCGGAGTCTAGAAAACAAAATCACTTCTCTGAGAATGTACGCACAGCACAAAAGATTCCAGCAAATGGGAAAAACCACCACGATCTTTAATCCACCTTTCCGAAGAACCGTCCAATCAAAGACTTAATTTACTCCACGAGAACTGTCATCCAATCACAGAAACACACACGAAAATCAAAATCGTTTTTTTTTTTAAATTGATTTTGCTTTCTGACTGTTTCAGAATACTGTATTACGAATTGAGGAGAAAAGGAAGCGTTATTCCGGTGTAGACGATCTCAGAGAGAAAACGTTCACGATGGACCACAGCTCATTATATCAGCGCACACGCTCACAGTCAAATCTTGTCTTTGTAAATATAATCCAACCTTCCCAACCCACAACTACCACACCCTTTATCAACGTTTCGAACTTATTATAATACCCGAGAGACGAATAAGTAACATAAGATATAGATAAGATACACCATAGATAAGATAAATATCAGACAGGGAAACTGTTGTCATTTAGTCCTTGAGGGGGGGG
>NW_004799529.1:0-1123 GCF_000002075.1 Aplysia californica | reverse complement strand
CAGGGGGGAAAGCAGACTTTTAAGCATGATTATATTAGTCTACTAAACCTTATATCCGTTTAAAATAAAACCAAGGAAAGGAATTCTGAAAGTATAAATATGTAAAAACTGAATACATTATTTTGAAAAGTGATTTAAATCACTGATTTTTATTTTTTAAATCAAATTGATTTTAAAAAATTTTTTAATCAACCGATTTAAATCAACCCAGCTCTGGTTTCAATTATATGGAAAAAAAAGTAAATTGAATACTGTATTATTTTACAGTGAAAAGGGGGAAAAAAGCATGATTATATTAGTCTACTGAACCTTATATCTGTTTTATGAAACCAAGGAAAGGAATTCTGAATATTGAAATATGTAAAAACTGAATAAAAAATTATTTTTTTTAAAGTGATTTAAATCACTGATTTTTTTATTTTTTTAAAATCAACTGATTTAAATCAACCCAACCCTGTTGGTTTGTTTGTTTGTTTGAATGAAGAGAAGCCCATCGACATAATTCGTTGTGTTTGTTTGTTTGTTTGTTTGTTTGAATGAAGAGAAGCACATCGACCAAAAAAAATTGGTAACTTAGTGCTGGGGAAAAGTAGCACACACAAACAGAAGCAACAGAGGGGAAGTAAAGAAGTAGGACCTACCAGTGGCACCCGCCAACCACCCACACAAACAGAAGCAACAGAGGGGGAGTAAAGAAGTAGGACCTACAAGTGGCACCCGCCAACCACCCACACAGACAGAAGCAACAGAGGGGAAGTAAAGACGTAGGACCTACCAGTGGCACCCGCCAACCACTCACACAGATAGAAGCAACAGAGGGGAAGTAAAGACGCAGGACCTACCAGTGGCACCCGCCAACCACCCACACAGACGAAACAACAGAGGGAAAGTAAAGAAGTAGGACCTACCAGTGACACCCTCCAACCACCCACACAAACAGAAACAACATAGGGAAAGTAAAGAAGTAGGGCCTTTACGTTCTCTGGCCGTCTAGAGTAGGACCTATCAGTGACACCCTCCAACTACCCACTCAACGAGTCCCGAGATTATGTCTCGTGACTGAGAGAGAGAGAGAGAGAGAGAGAGAGAGAGAGAGAGAGAGAGAGAGAGAGAGACCGTTGGA
>NW_004799528.1:10721-11763 GCF_000002075.1 Aplysia californica | reverse complement strand
CGCTGCGCAGTGTGGGCGCAAATGAAGGGTGGTGGGAACCAGGCGAGTCTGTGTGTTCGCGCCCGAGCGAAAACAGAGCGGCCGCAACCCTATCTCTCTCCCGTTCCTTCAAAGTAGAGGTGGGCAAAATCCGGGAAATCTGTAAGGATAACCGGATATTTCTCAGTGAAACATTATCCGAATTCAGACTCTTAACTCGCTTGCCCGACCCGTTTGCCGAAGTGGGTGCACCCATTTGTTGAAGCGATGCCATTCCATTTGTCGAAGTGGTTCTAACCGATTTGCCGAAGCGGTTCATGTCATACATGTATTATTTGCCAAAGAGGTGCACTAACATATCCGGATTTTGCCAAAGCGACTCATTGCCCAGCCCTACTTCAAAGACACTGGGTAAGGGAATGCGCCCCGGGGCCGTGGCGAGCTCGTAATTTACTTCCACCTTCGTTTGTAGTTTGGTCCCTGTTTATCGCTATTATGGCGAGCAGGCGGGCTTGCTTCTGCTCCTTTCTTTCTTCCTTCCTTCCTTCCTTCCTTCCTTCCTATCCTTCCCTTCCCTGTTCGGGCAACCCCCGTCTGTTTGTCCGTTTGTCTGTCCTTCCGCCCGCCCGTCCGTCTGTCCGTTTGTTTGTGTTTTGTTAGTTTACTCGTAGTTTAATAAAATTATTAGTATACAGGTGTTCGTTTTACGATGCTTGCGACTGCATAAGGTGGTATCAGCGCACCAAACACAAGTTGGTTGCATTCACAACAGTTCACAGCTGAGCATGGCTTGGTTTTGGTCAATGACCAGATTCAATGGTTAAAAATTGAATGTTTTTGTGTGTGGATGAGTAGTTGGTTGGTTATCAGTCTGGTGTAATTTGCTCCTTCTTTCCTATCCGGCATCTATATTGTCCGTATCTCGCCTCCTTCTCCTTTTGTTTTTACGTTACCGTCGATTAATCTTCGGCAAGTGGGTGGCTGGTGGGTGCTGTGGTGTGGTTTGCTTCTTCTTTCCTATTTTTAACTTCGCGCCCGTGTGTGTGTGTGTGTGTGTGTGTGT
>NW_004799528.1:7620-8808 GCF_000002075.1 Aplysia californica | reverse complement strand
AGAGAGAGAGAGAGAGAATTAGGCGGGTGAGCGGCGAAAGAGGGGAGGAGAGACAGATACAGACAGACACACATACACACACACACACACACACACACACACACACATACACACACACATACACACACACATACACACACACATACACACACAGACAGACACATATACAGACAAGGACGATAGCAGCAGAAGTGTCGTCATTGTTTGTCCGCACGAAGCTCGATAGCGGCCATATTTCACCAGGAACAGATTAGGACCGGAGTAACGCTGGATGGTACTTGAAGTAACGGGGCATGCCAAGGTGTCAGGGAAAGGTAGGACAGGCTTCTTTGTCAGTGGGAGGTGAAAAAGAAAAGAAAGACAAACAAAAATTGTCGTGATTAAGTTTGGGTTTGGAACAAAACTATTAAAAAAAACCCAACCTAAATTTATATCACAGGGTAAGAACAGGATGCGTTAGGTTTTTTTTTTTAATGGGGGGGGGGCGCAAAAGGGGAGTTAGGGGTCGGTTGAAAGAAAATTTAACAACCAGAGTGGAAAGGGACCTCAACCTGTGAAAGAAAGTCACCAAACTTTGGAGGACCATTTTCTCGCTAATTTTTTTCTTTTACCTCTGAAACTGAAACCAGGCGACCCCACCTTCTTCAAATGTAAATATCTCGACCTTTCTTCAAGACAAGTGGGTATATATATTTCATCCAACAAAACAAAAAAAAAAAAAAAAGTTTAAGATAATAACAATAACTTCATAACACGATGCCCCAGAATTGACGGGCGCCTGATTCCACCGCGTCGTAACTTCCTAACACTAGTCTTCGCCTTTAACTCTCTGGGGACGTCGTAGCGGACGCGTTAAAATTTGTCCGACCAGCAATAAACGAAAGGCGATCTTGCCGTGCATTTTGAACTGTAATGCACAAATCATGAACATACATTTACATCACACAGTACGCGCGTTCTAATTTGCCTTTTAAAGTTTCAGATAAAGAAAACTGAATTGAAATAATATGTAGAAATAGCAATTATTGTGCTTCATTTAAAGAAATACGCTTAAACAATGCGTCTTCAAAGAGTTAAGCTTTTTTTTCTTCCTCTGTTGTTCCTCGTCGTCGGTTCTGCTGTTCCGGGCTCGTGCTCTCTCAGACCAGACGTCATGACGTCAAACGGTACGATACGTTAAGGGGGAGG
>NW_004799528.1:4943-7389 GCF_000002075.1 Aplysia californica | reverse complement strand
ACCCCCTTACTTTTTCTTACTCTTTTTTCTCCCTTTCTTTCTTTTTCTCTCTTTATCTCTCTATCTGTCTGTCTGTCTCTCCCCTCACTCTTTTTATTTATTTCTCTCTCTCTCTCTATCTATCCATCTATCTATCCCTGTCTCTCCGTTGGGGAAAAAACTACCATTTTTGCACAATTCGACGGAATTCGACTACGTTCGACAGTGACTTTCAAAGCCAAACGCGTTTGTTTTTCAAGGTCAAGAGTCGAATCGGTTCGGTCTTATCTTGCTAATTTGAATCCGATTGGCAGTGTGCATTGGGTATTAGTGAAGGGCTGGCGGTTTTCAGTATTCCCCGAGCAGACGACAGATTCAACACCCCACCCCCAACCCTACGTACGTACTGTTTTATCTACTCTACTCGGTGGTAACTTTTGTTAGCCTTGCTGCGCTAATTAATTAAATAGGGGGGTGACACGTGTCAAGTTTGGCAGAATGTGTGTTGTGGGGATGGTTTGTTTTCAGAGTAGACGTCGTTTCGATTTTGTCGGATCGATGGTTGTTTTGTTTTTTTTCTCGTGTGGGTCAAGTTTCTAGCAATTTGCGTGCACGTCGTTCTGTTAGTACCAAGAAAACAAAACAAAACCACCCCACCAAAAAAAAAGAAGATATATACTGAGACAAAAGAAAAAAAAAAGAAAAGCCAAAGAAAAAAAAAGCCAAGAAGTAGTTGAACCCAACCAAGCAGTGTCACTCACCCACCCACCCACCCTCTATCTACCCACCCACTACATACATTGACATCGTAATCGTAATGATCGTTTTTCTTCAGAGATACATTTTGTATTCCCGAAAACAGCCTGTGCCTTTTCGGTGCCAAGTTCGTTTCACAGACGAGTTGTTGCAAAGCGTCTTCCCACATGTGCGTCACAAGAGTGGTGTCATGGAACCGCGCCGTTGTCGTTTTTCCCTCTACCCGTTTGGAGAGGTTCCAATGTTCAGATTCTTGGGGTATTTTGGAATAAAAATGTGGCGCGGGGCAGAACGCCTTTCTCGAGACTTTTCCTTCGCTCCAGCTAGCAAAAATTAAATAAATTAGTAAATAAATAGATATTTTTGATTTTATAGATAGATAGATAGATGAATAAAGGAATAAGTAAACAAACAAATAGATGAAAATAAAGAAAGAAAATGCCTGTAGGTCTTACTTCTGTATTTATTCATTCTCTGTTATTTCTCTTTTTGTCTATATTTTCCTGTCTGAATGAATGACCATTGTGGCGTCGATGTGGTGCTCATGATTTACTGGGAAGAAAGTTGAAAAGTTGTATTGTACTTTTTTTGTTCACTGGAACTACACATACACATACTCTCTCTCTCTCTCTCTCTCTCTCTCTCTCTCTCTCTCTCTCTATCTCTCTCTCTCTCTCTAACACACACTTGCACCCACACACACGTGCACAACACACACAATTGAAAAATACACATGTATATACTTCAAGCATTCACAAGAGCACACAGAGCACACACACACACACACACAAACAAACAAACAAACAAACAAACAAACAAACAAACATACACCCCCACACATTATGCACCAAAGATAAAAGAAGGGAACCTGCCTCTACTCTATGCGTACAACCTGCCATGGTTCCTCGCCGTAGCACTAGCACAGATTTCTTTCACCCAGTGGCGAGCGAGCGAGGGAGCCAGCCAGCCTGCCTTGCGGAGGATGATGGTGCCATTGGATCTATCTCGTCGTCTCCGCCGGCGAACAGAGAGATGAACTAAACCGACCGACCCGACCCTCCGACTGACGATACTGAGCGAGCGAGCGAGCGGGCGGGGGAAGTAAGTGCGCGCTACGGAATTGTCGCTCGCCGAGCGCGGTGCTCTCTGAAAGGGGCCGTCGCTTTCTGGTGGTATTCAAGACACCGCGCGTAAGGAGGGATTATTGCGTGTGTGGGTGAGAGAGAGAGAGAGAGAGAGAGAGAGGGAGAGAGAGAGACAGAGAGATGGGTGGTTGGTGCTTGTGGTGTGTGTGAGTGATTGTGTGTGTGTATGTGTGTGTTTTTCTTTCTTTCTCTCTCTCTCTCTCTCTCTCTCTCTTTCAGTCTCTCTCTGTCTCTCTGTCACTCTCTCTCTTTTTTCTCTGTCTCTCCCACCCTCTATGTCTGTCTGTCTGTCTGTCTCTTTGTTTGTCTCTCTGTTCCTGTCTCTCTCCCCCTCCCTCTTTCTGTCTGTCTGTCTTTCTCTCTCCCCCTCTCTCTCTCTCTCCCTCTGTGTCGCTCTCTCTCTCTCTCTCCCTCTGTCTCTCTCTCTCTCTCTCTCTCTCTCTCTCTCTATCTCCCTTCTCCCCCCACCCCTTCCCTCTCCGTCTGTATGCATGGTGTGGTGTGCATGTACGAGTTGGTTTGTCGATCGTTCGGCGCCGTCTAGGGGGAGATCGGTGTCTCCCCCC
>NW_004799528.1:0-1217 GCF_000002075.1 Aplysia californica | reverse complement strand
CCACCACCACCACCTCACTCACAGACACAAACATACGAACACTCACACACACAAACACACACACGCACACACACACACTCCCCTCCCCTACCACCACTCTCACAAACTCTCAAACACACTCACAGACATACACTCTCCCCACTCCCAGCCAGCAGGTCTATCTATCGGCCCAACAGGCTGTGTGTGTGTGCGCATGTGTGTGTGTGTGAGTGTGTGCGCGCGCGGGGAGAGGGTGAGTAAAATTGCCAAGTCTCGCCCGGGCGCCCAGACCACCCAACACCTCTCCGCCATCATCCCCGATTCAATGCGACGCACGTGGCGATAGCCTGGCCAGGTTAACCCTCTAGCTGTCGCCTGGCAGCTCTTAACCCTTTCTAGCGCGGCTGTTGTTGTTCAGTGCTTTCTCTCTCTCTTTCTCTGTCTGTCTGTCTGTCTGTCTGTCTGTCTGTCTGTCTGTCTGTCTGTCTGTCTGTCTGTCTGTCTGTCTGAGATCTCTCTATCTCTCTCTCTTTCTTTCTCTCTTTCTTTCTCTCTCAGAGATCTCTCTCTCTCTTTCTCTCTCAGAGATCTCTCTCTCTTTCTCTCTCTGAGGTCTTTTGTCTCTCTTTTTCTCTGAGAAATCTCTCTTTCTCTCTCTGAACTATCTCTCTCTCTCTCTTTCTCTTTCTCTTTCAGAGCTCTCTCTCTCTCTTTCTCTTTCAGAGCTCTCTTTCCTTCTCTGGTCAGGTGTGATCGAAAGGCTTTTGGCCGTTGCACTCAGAAGGCCTGGTTCGAATCCAGGGCGGGAAAGTTTGTTTTGTCGAATACCTCTATAGATTTACTGCGTCTGCTTGTCTGGACAGGTTAACCCTCTGTCTGTGGCCTGTTCGCTGTTAACCCTTTATAACGCAGCTGTTGTTCGGTGCTCTGGGTAAATATAGGCACAGTTAGGTGCGATGGTTATACGGGGTGCTTATTGGGGGATCGGGTCGTGTCGGGTCGTGTCGGGTCGATCGCCTGAAACTGAAAACAAACACGTTTGTTTTTGAGGCGATCGAGTCGGCCGATCCCAGCCGTCGTAGTGGGCACCCCGTATAAAGCAGATTGTTTTGTTGAGTATCTGTACTAGCCTTATATGTCAGCTGAGCAGAACGGACAATCACTAACGCACGAGGATTTTCTTTTCTTTAATTGTTTTTGTTTTTGCTTTGTTTTGTCAGTTTCGCTTTAAAAAAAAT
>NW_004799527.1:3442-11786 GCF_000002075.1 Aplysia californica | reverse complement strand
CCCCCCCTTTATTCAATACCTTTGAGTACCCAGAAACAGCATTACAATACATTTCCCCCTTTCTGTTATTGTAAGGGAGCGGCCCACGTGGGCTTCCTTCACTGTTATTTCATTTGATTTCTTTTCCTTCCACGGGGTGTTCTCAGCAGTCCCCTACTAAAGCACGTCATTTCTGTTGCTACTATTGTATGTTCACTGTCTTTGGGAACTTTCCGGCGTTCACAACCGGATAAAAAAGGTTTACTTGTTTACTTGTGTCAAAGATAGTAAATAACAAGATGGGCCACTCAGCCAATAACGTGTGCGCCGGAAGTTCGCTCTTTGCTTCAGATGGCGCTGCAATCTGTTTTGAAGCTCTCTTTTGTTTTTCCAGAAGAAGAATAGGAATAGCACCTCCTTGCATGCTGTTCATCAGCAGTTCGGGTTCGTTCAGTGCGGCGTTTTGGGTTTTATTTATTTTAATGACCTCTTGCCTTTCATTCTAAAGTCAAATTAAACGAAGAAAACAATCACGCCTTCCTCCGGAAGAGGTTTTTTTTTCGTCTGCGTAACCATTTTAAACAAATGTTCACCCGAAATTTATTCAAAAACTTGCTAGTTTCACTTTGATTTTTTAAACTTAAGTAGGGTAACCCTGTTCGCAAAGGGTGCGCATTTGTGAAAAGGGCGCCACCGAATTTTGAGGACACTTTTTTAATTGGCTCAAAGAGAGAAGTGGCCCCTCTTGTTTTGTTAGACTCTTTGCTTGTGTGAAGGACCGACATCACTGCACAAGGGGTATTCCCATAAGCGCTCCGTCCCCTGAAGAAGCACTTCTCGAAGTGTGTAGATGCTGACGGTTTCAAGCAATGGTTGATTCCATAGCCTTCTGCTCCTCCCACTAAGTCTTAAACTTCTGCAGGCGCCCCATCCAATTCCAAGCTCACGAAGTCGCTCAAGATGATGGTATTCCGACTCTTCTTGTTCTTTTTCTCTTTTTTAAATCTGACTGAACGTACAGTTTCAGGTTTGTCACGGGGGCACAGCTTCCCTTCTGGTTTTGCTTTCCCAGCGAGCCCATCAGCCCGTTCATTAAAAAGATTGACAACGTGAAGCCTGCAGCTATCATAACAACGAGAAAATGCCTCTGATCACCAAAATAGCTTCAAATGTTGATTGACTGACTGTTAACCTTTGGTGTCCAACGTCCCAAAGACAGGTTTAGTAAGTTTTAGTACAGGTTTTACGGCGCTCGCAACTGCATAAGGTCATATGAGCGCCTAAAGATTAGATGTGTTACAAGAGAGTAACAAACATAAAAAAGAAGAAGGGGAGATAAGGACGACAGATGCTCGATAGGAGAAAAAGAAGAAAACCACACCAGAGCACCCGTCAACCGCCCACAGCTACTATTTTATGTTCACTGTCTTTGGGAACCTTCCAGCATTCACAGCCGGATAAAAAGGTTGATAATGTGAAGCCTGCAACTACCATAACAAAGAGAAAATATCTCTGATCACCAAAATAGCTTCAACTGTTTATTGACCGACTGTTAACCTTTGGTGTGAAAACGCCCCAAAGACACGATTTAGATTATTTGGGAGGGGAGACAGACCGCTTTAACATCGCCTGTCTAGACCAACCTGGGTTGTTTTTTAGTTTTAGTAGAGGTTTTACGGCGCTCGCAATTGCTTACGGTCATATGAGCGCCGAAGATTGGAGGTGTTACAAGAGAGTAACATACATAAAAAAGAAGAAGGGGAGATAAGGACGATAGATGTTTCATAGGAAAGAAGAAGCAAATCACACCAGAGCACCCGCCAACCACCCACGAACCTGGGTTGAGAGGGATAAATAACATCCCAATCGACAGACAGAGATACATATTGTACTCAATAGTTTTAGAAATTATATTCCCCACTCTGGAATCGAACGCAAGTCTTCTGCATGCCACGGCTAGGCGCCCAGCGTCAACACCATAGACGCCAGTAATGTAGATGTAACAACCGCCATAACAAAGAACAACAATGACGACTTTAGTTTTAGCTTTAGTAAGAGTTTACGGCACTTGCAACACAATAAGGTCATAAGAGCGCCAGAAGATTACAGGTGTTACAAGAGAGTAACAAACACAAAAAAGAAGGAGAAGAGACAGTTTTTAGTTTTAGTAGAGGTTTTACGGCTCTCGTAAAATAATAAGGGCATATCAGCGCCTAGAAGATTAGAAGTGTTACAAGAGAGTAACAAACATAAAAAAGAAGAAGGAGAGCAGAGATAAGGACGATATATGTTAGATAGGAAAGAAGCAGTAGACCACACCAGAGCACCCGCCAACAACCCACATAGACAACTTTATCAGCAACATGAGCAGATACAGCCAGCAACACCCTACACCAGCTTACAACAGACAATTGTGAGGCAGCGCGGTGGAATCAGGCTCTCGTCAATTTTTGGGCATATAGCGGCATTGGTATCATCTTAAAACTTATTCACTTGTCTTTATTTGGATGAAAAAAATATCCATTTATCTTGCATATAATTCGAGATATTTGCGAAAGAAGGAGGTGGGGGTCACCTGTTTTCAGAGGTAAAATTAGTGAGAAAATGTCCGCCAAAGATTAGTTATTTCCTTAGCTTAAGTGTCTGTGGTAACTGAAAATTTACATTTTTTTGTGCCTTTAATCAACATTTTTTAGAAAAATCCACACAGAAATTAGTCCTTTAATTGGCATTAAAGGTGTTGAGCCCAAAAACAAAAATTTGATAAAAATTCACAAACCTGCGGAAAAATGCAAGTTTCTTCGCTTTGATTATTTTGACGAGAGCCTGATTTCACCACGCTGCCTCACATTTAAAACAATAGCAACAGCAAACAAGATCAGCCTCCAACAGCCAACAAAAACAATAACAAGAAGAACCTACCTAAGCCAACAACAGCAAACAACAACAACAACAACAGCGAACAAGAAACAACAGCAACAACAACAGACAAAAACCACAACCCCCAACAACAACAACAACCCAGCCACACACCACCACCACACACCACCACCACCACCACCACCTACTTCAACAACCACCACTACCACCATCACCACCACCACCACCAACAACAACAACAACCACACAACCATCAACAACAACAACAACAACAACAACAACAACAACAACCACCACTACCACCACCACCAACAACAACAACAACCACCACCACCACCACCACCACCACCACCAACAACAACATCAACAACCACCACCAACAACAACCACCACTACCACCATCACCACCACCACCACCACCAACAACAACAACAGCCCAGCCAAACACTCACCGTGACAGCTCCCCTCACGCTAGACTCCGCCCCCTCCTCGAGAGCCCGGAAGATGAAGCCGCCCATGATGGTGTAAGCCACCACCAGAGAACACAGACCGATATGTGAGAACAGGAACGCCACGAACTTCTTGCAGTACGCGATGCACTTCCGCCTCCGCTCCCGGAGAGTGCTCTCCCTTCGATGACGTAATCTCCGTGTGGTGGACGGGGTCAAAGGTGGCAGAGGCTCCTCGCTCTGCATGGGCTCGCTGGGTGGCAGGGGTTCGAACCTGATGGATTTTTTGTTGTAGTCTAATGAGAACTCTGGTTGGAAGAAGTCCTCGTCAAGTATATCCGTCTCTTTGCTCACCTCCAGTTTGCTGAGGTTCAGCTCGTTCTCAATGGAGATGAGCGTGTCGCTGGGGATCTCCGCTTCCAGAACCTCCTCGCCTAGCTCCGCCCCCTTCCTCTTCTCCTTCTTCTTCTCCCGGAACCTGGAGATGCGGTTCTTCAGTAGGATAATGGCGGTGAAGGACAACCGCTTGGGTTTCACTACCTCCCCGGGCTCAGACTGTGACCTCTGAACCCCCGGCCCTCCCGACGCCTCTGTGGAAGGTCCGGCTGTGGTTACTCTATCCCCGTCTGCTGCCTCTAACCTTGACCCATCATCATCTGCTGACCGCTCATGACCCGTGACCTCATTAGTGGGGTCAATGGCAGTGACGTCACTGGTGGACAGCGACTTGCCTCTGGGAGCTCTCGGTGAGCTAGGGGAGGATGAGGTGTGTTTGAGGATAGACTTGGGGCTTTTAGTGGCCGCCTCCTTGCCTCGTCGCCGTTTGTTCTTGGACTTTCTCTCCGACTTCTTGAAGGGGGAAGAGCGGCTCGGGGGCTGGCTCATCGCTTCCAGGATCTGTTCCTCGGACCACGCTTTCGCCTCCGGCTGCTGCTGTTGCTGTTGCTGCTGCTGTTCTTGTTCGTCTTCCACAACATTCTCCGGGGACGCTGACGTTATGAGGTCCGCGCAAGTCGCCGGCCACGTGACCCCAGCCTCCTCCGGGTCACGTGACGACTCTGTGGGAGAAGGGTCTGGCACAGCCCGCTCCCCTGTACTCCCCCCTTCCACCACCACCACCGTCGCCGCCACCCCGGGTACATCATTGTCGTCCACGTTCTTCCGCCGGCTCTTTCGCCGAGAGAAAATGTTAAAACCCCGTTTCCTTTTCGTGGACTTGTGATGCTCCTTGTAGTAGGCATCCAGCAACCAGGTGCACGTCTGGCACTCCCTGTCCACCGTGGCGGCCTTGACCTTGTCTACTTCTGAGAGGTCAGGGTCAGGGTCAAGGTCAGGGTGAGCCGCGTGGGTCCCACCATCACGACGACCATCACCCGTTAAGTGTGCGGGGGATAACTCGCCCGTGATTCCCCGCTCGTCTCCCCCACTCTTCTCTCCCTTGGTCAAGGAGAGCGAGTCCTGGGTGGTACCTGCTGCTGTAGACTGACCCTGCAGAAAGTCCGTGGTTGTGCGACCACCTGGGTATCGGACCTCACACCCCGGGGACGCTTCTACGCCGTGGATGAGCACCTTCTTCTCTAGAGGCGCGGAAGGTTTAGAGTTCGAGTCCACAGCACTTATCTGGGGGGTCAGCGTGCCTGGTGGCTCGCCCTTTACTGAGGGTTGAGGTAAATGTTCGTAGGGGGAGGGCAGGGCGGGGGAATCGCCGGAAGTGACGTGCATGAGGGCGGGCACGGGGCGTGAGGCGGGGGATGTCTCTGCTGGAATGTCTGTGCTAAGGGAAATAACTGAGTCAAGACCAGGAGGCAAGGGAGACAACTGCCCCGCCGGTCCGGGCGGAGGGAACTTCCGTGTACGTAAGGGGGAGAAAGTCCGGCGATATTTCTGCTGAGCTACTGTACCCATGACGGGGACCGCCTTCTGCTCCACTCGCTCGCAGGCCGGGGCTCCCAGGTCTGGGCTGGTCAGTGTGGTTGTGCTGGTCGCCGACAGCCGGTCATCCTCCACTCCGGACATGCCGGACATCCCAGCGGGTGCCGGACCGCCGAGCTCGCTTATGTTCCTGTTGAGAACCCTAGGAGGAGGAGGAGCCGCGGTCTTCCTCTCCACGTCGCTCTTGGAGCGCCTCACGGCGCGCGGGACGTACCTCTGTCTCAGCTCACCGCTGACCTCACTGACCGGCGGGCCAGGCGCGTGGATGACGTCACCGTCGCGCCACTTGTTGCCGCGCTTGGCCCAGGCCTGTGGTTCCCTCAGCAGCTTGTCTAGAAGTCCAGGGTTCAAACCACCTTCAGGTCTTCCTGGCTTATCTCCGTCCTCATAATCGGGCTCTTCGGGAGGTGTGGAGAAAGCAGAGTTATCGTCATCATCATCGTCGTCGTCGTTGTCGTCATCAGCCGAGAGGAGACTATCCCCGTCCACGTAGCCCTGATCACTGGAGGGAAACGATGACGTCATGGAACTGACCGCTGTGCTGGAGGAGAGCGACTCGCTCTGGTCACTTGATGGGAAAGATGACGTCATCGCGCTGAACCCCGGGCCAGAGGAGGACAGGTTCTGCTCGCCAAGGCCGGACATTGGCCGGAGCGGTGTGGTCAGTCCCGACACCTGGTCATCCCCCAGGTCTGCACCGTTCAGGGAGAGTCTGGGCGCGGCAGGCCGATCACGTGACCAGCCCTGGTGGGAATCTGTTGACCTCTGAGTGACCCATGACCCGACACCCGACCCGGCTCCTCCCTGAGACAAACGTTCTTGTGGCTGAGCAACCTCCGACGTGGCGTCTTGTGCCACGTTTAGCTTCACGCGGGACGTGGTGGCGTCTCCTGCCGTCACGTTTGAACCAGGGCGCGACGTGGCATCCCGCGTGACGTGGCGAGTGGTGTCTCCAGGGACACTCGCCCCGCTGTCAGACGTGGCGTCTCGCGTGGAGCTGTTTTCCCTCCACGGCCGAGGTGAAGCGTCACGTGACGTGACCCCCGAGTCGCTGGACTGACTGGCTTTTCGCTCACGTGACCACGACGACCCCCCGCTGGGCGTGTGCCGGAGCTCCAAGAACTGGGAGAGAGAAGCTTTCCTCTTGGCGCGGCTGTCAGCGACATTGGCCCCGCCCTCTCCAACTGCCCCGACCGCCACACCCTCCTCCTCCCCCTTCTTCTCCTCCTCCCCCTTCTTCTGCTCCTCCCCCTTCTTCTGCTCCTCCCCCTTCTTCTGCTCCTCCCCCTCCTCCTGTGACGTCATGTTCACATCCACCAGCGTCCTCGCATCCTCAGCATCCTGCCACACCACGTGATCCTCCTCCTCTCCCGAAGTCACGTGACCGAGTGGGCTGAAGGAGTCACGCGTGGTGTCCGCCTGAGCCCTCATGTAGGGGCTCACCTCAGGGAAAGACGGGGACTTGCCGAGTGGCGAGGTGGGCGACGTGTCGCTCGCGTACTTCCTGTTTCCCCGATTGGGACGAGGCAGAGAGGAGGATCTGTGGTCGTCTAGCGCCAGGTGGCGAGGTAGAACACCCGCCAACCGCCCGGCCTGCCCCTCGGAGGTGGAGCTACGGTTGAGATCGCCTGTGGAAGAGACGGGGGGTGTTTGGTAGCGGCTTGAGCGACCCCCGTCTGTGTGTGGCGTGTGTGGCGACTCTGATTGCCCGGCTTGTGTGTGGCGGGGTAGAGAGCCCGCCCTTCTCTGGCTACGTTCTCGATGCGCGTCTCGAACCGTCATGTTGAGCAGCCTGGCGCGCGGCGCGTTACGGAAACTGTACTCCTGGTGAGGAGACTTTGACCGGATACCGGACGACGATCCGAACGTCTGACCGCTCTCGATGACGTCAGAGACGGGCCGGCCTCGGGTAGAGCGTTTGTCTGAGTCGTCTTTGAGCTCTGAGTCGGTTGTAGGATTATTGGCAGCTTGCTCGCCATTCACTTCTCTTTGCTCGCTTTTCGCTTCTCTTTGCTCGCTTTTCGCATCTCTCTGCTCGCTCTTCGCTTCTCTCTGCTCACTTTTCGCATCTCTCCGCTCGCTTTTCGCTTCTCTTTTCTTCCCGTCTGACCTGAGATCTGCCTCCGACTTGCTTCTGTTCTTGCGTCGGAACAGGCTGGAGAAGCGATGCGCAGAGGAGCTGCGCGAGCGAGCCGTGGAGCGATCAGATCTGCCCGCTCGCTGATCGCCCGACTCTATGCCTTCTTTGCTGCTAGCTAGCTGCTCGGTCTGCTCTGTCCCCAGGCTAGCTAGCTGCTCGCCGGGTGCCTTGGCGCTTGTGGTTGTGGAGGGGGGTGAGGGGAAGAGAGGAGTCTGATCCAACACGACCTCGTTCCCTGAAACATTGACGCTGTCACCCTCGTCATGATTGTGGTACTGACCCGGAAGTGGCGTGCTCATGTTATACACAGTACACACAGGGGGCGTAGCTAGCCGGCTAGTGACGTCATCAACGATATTTGACGTGGCCGCATCACGTGACGTGGGCGTGGTGGGTGGTGGTGGTGGTGGAGCAGAATCCAGACCACCGTCCCCTGGTGTCAGAGGCGAGTTCTTATCCCGCGAGGGTTTCGAACGTTTGCCTTTGGTCTTTGACTTGGCGGGTTTCCCCGACCTACCAGCCGCGCTCGCTTCCGCCGCCAGAGGTCGCCGTCGTCCCTGTGTGCTGACGTCATCCATGCTGCTGGAGACCACTCAGTCCGTCCTCCCTGGGCGAGCCGGTCACGTCATGGTGGTGTGTCCAAGAACGTGTGACCTTGACCTCTGACCGCGCGGTCTGGAGCTCAGGACCAGGACCAGCCGCCAGCAGCCGCCCACACGGGCTCGCCTACGCCGACGTAGACAAGTCGTGACGTCATCACCATCCGGGGCTGCCGGGGCGCCCGCCACACGCCCCACGTCTCATCCCAGCAGTAGGATTTTATCCCTGGTTCCCTCTTCGCAATATTCAACGCACAATCTCTCTCTGTCTCTCTCTCTCTCTCTCTCTCTGTGTCTCTCTGTCTCTTTCTCTCTCTGTCTCTCTCTCTGTGTCTCTGTGTCTCTGTGTGTGTCTCTCTCTCTGT
>NW_004799527.1:0-1065 GCF_000002075.1 Aplysia californica | reverse complement strand
ATTCCACCACGATGCCTCACATATTTCTTTTCACTCACCAATTTATTTCTGCTTTTTTTTCAATCTATATTGAGTACAACAACTCTCTTTAAGCCCTCTGGGCTCCTGACTCTTTCTGCAGCCTTTTTACTGCTACTCTTTGGCTACTTCTTACTGCTGTGTTTTAGCTACACCCCTGATCTTCTGGTAGGAAAGATCTACACCTAGTCTTCTCGGGCAAGGGCTAAAAATCTCGGAGGGCCCGTGTATGAGTCGCGCACGTTAAAGATCCCTCGGTGGTCTAAAATCGATAGGAGTAGGCTTCGGCCGCCACCAGGGCAAAATTTAAAAACATTCCCACAAACTGAAGACGTTTAATGTTTCCCGCGCGTTCATATGACCTTATGCAGTTGAAAGCGTCGTAAAACACTCACCCAAAAATATTTAAAAGACACTGAAATGACATATTATTTGTGCTGTAAAAGCCGTAAAACTTACACTGAAACCAGAAAAGAAAATCTGAGCTCAAATGGAAAGAAGAACAATAGATGTGACGTTTTTGGAGAAACAATAGATTCTTTCTGCCACACCCCTGATCTTCTGGTAGGAAAGATCTACACCGTATGAGAGAGCTAGAAAAAACAAGAGTCGTTTCCGCAACAAAGATCTTTCACCGACTTTAACTCTTAGGAACTCACGCGGTAGTTAAGAATGCTCCCCCTTTGTTTGCAGCCGCCAACTACGCGGTCCAACTTTTCAGCATCGCACACTTCCCTCGATCTACAGCTACGCTCCTGCTTCTTCTCTATATATATAACTGCCGCTCCTTTTTAACGTATTTTACACAAACACACAACGAACTGAGTAGAGAGTAATTCAATTAATGAATGTTTTGTTCAATAAACACACAGTTTAAGCGTCGGTTTGTTAGGGTTTCGTAGAACTTTTTATAATGACTGTGATTCTTAAAACAACCGGGCCATGCTGTCTGTGTGCTGGATCGACTGACGAGCCGGACACTTAAGAGTTAATGTTGGAAAATGTACGTGTTAATGTTGGAAAAAGTACGTGTTAATGTTGGGAAAT
>NW_004799526.1:10541-11816 GCF_000002075.1 Aplysia californica | reverse complement strand
GCCTCTCATTCAAAGGTCCCGGGTTCGAATCCGGGTAGCGACGGAAAAATTTTCTTCTCTAAAGTTGTCTGCTTTCACCTTCTTTCCTTCTCTCTAGCAATGTTCTATCGTCTGCTTTCGTCTCCACTTTATTCCCTCACCTCCTTTGCCCCCTCCACTGGGACTCTTTCTGCAGCCTTTCTGCTGCTCCTCCTTTCCTCCTTCTTACTGCTGTCTTTCTGCCACATCCCTGATCTTCTGGTAGGACAAGGGCGAAAAATCTCGGAGGTCACGAGTGCAAATCGCGCACGATAAAGATCCCTTGGTGGTCTAAAATCGATAAGAGTAGGCTTCGGCCGCCACCCAGGCAAAATTCAAAATGGTAACGGTCTCTGTTGGAAACCCTGAGAAAACATAACATCACAACTGAAAGAGCTGCGGGGCTGGCCTACCATAGAAAACTGCATCTCCCTTCGACGCTTAACGGCAACAGAGGATGAAAAAGTAAAAGTAAAAAATAAAAGTAACTCACTGTAATCATAATGGTAACGGTAACAGTGACTGTAACGGTCACTGTAACGAACAATATACATGTAATTATATTGGTAACGGTCACTAATCATAATAGTAACGGTAACAGTGACTGTAACAGTCCCTATTGTGTAGATAGTTTCTAGAAAGTGTTCCCCTGGACAAAGCTTCTACTTGTGGGGAGGGAGCTATAGGCCCTGTGGTGTCCAGATGAAGTTGAGAACGTAACTTTAAGTACAACAATAGCTACAGCACAACAGCAGCAGCAGCAACAACAACAACAACAGTAAAAACAACAACAATAATAACACCATTATCAACAACAACAACAACAACTACAACAAAACAACAACAACAACAACAAAAACAACAACAACAATAACAACGACAACTACTACAACAAAACAACAACAATAATAACAACAACAGGAACAATAATGATAATATCACTACCATCAACAACAACAAAAACAACAACAAAAAAAACAACAACAACCACACCACAACAACAACAACAACAACCACACCAAAATAATAACAACAACAACACCCATATCTTAGCGAAAACAAGAACAAAATCGGCCAACGACAACAACACCATTAACCACAACAGCAATGTGTCTGGTACCAGAACGGTGAGTGAGTCTTTAGTGTTGTCACTACTGTGACCGCCATAAAGGGGAAGCCATTAATTAATTGTATGTCAGTGGTTCTTTATGTGGAGACAAAGGTTCCCTCTCAGGGGAGGTACCCCCCCCCAACACA
>NW_004799526.1:5718-7285 GCF_000002075.1 Aplysia californica | reverse complement strand
TCAGAGTTCACTGTCTCTGATATCATTCCACAAGTGTATGGTTGACCTTGACCTACAGGACTGAAACAGCCAAGGCCAAACTATAGACATGTCTAAACTGTGTCCTTAGAAATCTATAAATCTTTTACACCGGAATTTGGTTTATCCAGTTTCCTATCTCGCCCAAGGGATTGAAACAGCCACGGCCAAACTATAGACATGTTTAAACTGTGTCCTTGGAAATGTATAAATCTTTTACACCGGAATTTGGTTTATCCAGTTTCCTATCTCGCCCAAGTGCTAGCCCTCAGGATGTACCAACTCGTCTCTCAGACATCACTTGACATTATTTATGAGCCATGCTTACAATGCCGCATCAACGGCTGTGGTGTTGTGGTCCTGTTCAGTCTCGTTATTTCAGTGTGCACTCAAAACTCTTATATTTGTGAATAGCAAAGGAGGGGGTTAAGTTCAATTACTGCAGTATCGTGCCAGGGCCTCCAATTATCGATACGGTTTGTTTGGGGTTTTTTGTTTTTCTTTTACCTCTGACGTTTATAATCATCAATATAGAGTTATTGTTGATTGTGTTTGAATTTCATCGGCAAATCGACAAATATTTACCGTCCACGTCACAAGCTTCGGATCGACATTCATATATAGGAGAAAACAAGAAGATAATCATAACTGAACAGCTGCACTATAAGCTTTAGTTGGTTTGGAAATGAATGTTATTGCTACTTATTCTGGACGATAAACCTGTGCTGAGCAGTGATTAACGATTCACAAAATCTTCTCTATTTTCATTTTGTTGACTGCATCTGCCTGAACTAATAATTTTGTACTGGTAAAGTTTTTCTTTGTGTGTGTGTGTGTGTGTGTGTGTGTGTGTGTGTGTGTGTGTGTGTGTGTGTGTGTGATTAAAGAATTCGTTGTTTTGGGGATCTGAATCCGAATTGGATACCAAAATAATAATTTCGGTATTCGAGTTTTTCGTATCGATGAAATTGTGGGGCGCTGAAATGGATCTGCATCAATGGTGTGACTATTCGGACAGGGACACAATCCTGTGGAGCTTCAGTCCTTCCTCCCCCCCCCCTCCCAATGGGGTCAGTACCGGTAGAAGAGACTGGTTTTCAGCAGACTTCTACGCCGATCGAGCACTTCCCGGTCACAGGAATTTTAAGCAAACTGCAAAAATTCATTGGTCCAAAAAGAAAGAAAAGCACGTCATTCTCAAAAAGAAAAAGACCCGCAATGTACGGTACTCGCCGTCATGCTATAGTAGAAGGACAGAAGGATAGAAGGATAGAAGGACGCCGTGTCCGAATATACACGGGAGCTTAAACGGACATAGACACATCATCGTGTCCCATTAGACTCAGTCCTGCATCAAAGACCTTGACAGGAACTGATTTCCGCGCTCTTAACTGGGCGGAAGTGGGGTGTCTCCGGCGGTACGGAAACATTTTTATTGACTGTCTTGGTGTTTCTGTCTAGGTGATTTATCCCCAGGACGCTGGTAGTCTAAGTCGAAACCAGCCTCCTCATCATCCTCCTCCTCCTCCTCTTCCTCCTCCTCCTCCTC
>NW_004799526.1:2408-4507 GCF_000002075.1 Aplysia californica | reverse complement strand
GTATGTATGTGTGTGTGTGTGTGTGTGTGTGTGTGTGTGTGTGTGCGTGAGTTTTACTTCGCCCGCAACTGCATAAAGTCATAAGAGCGAGCGGGACACACATAAAACATGATTTCTTAGTCTTGGAAGGAATTACTTTTGAATTTTGCTCGGATGGTTGCCAAAGTCTACTCTTATCGATTTTGGATCACCAAGGGAGCTTGAACGTTCGCAACTTGCAGACGGGACCTTCAAATTTTTTTGCTCTTCTCTGAGAAGGCTAGGTGTTAGATCTTACCTACCCTAAGACCAGGGGTGAGGCTGAAAGAAAGCAGCAGGAAGGAGCCAAGGAGTAGCAGTGGAAAGGTTGAAGAAAGAGTCAGGAGCCCAGAGGAGGGGGAAAAAGGAGAGTGACAGAAGGAGGAGACGAAAGCAGACGACAAAACATTGCTGGAGACCAGGAAAGGAGGTGAAAGGAGACAATTTTAAAGAAGAAAATTTTCCGTCGCTCTCTGGATCCGAACCCGGAATGAGAGGCGAAAAGCGTCAATTCTAGACCACGAAAGCCTCTGTTTTATATTGCGTCTGTTTTAATTACATATCGTGATTAAAAAAGAGTTTCGTTTTCTACCGCTTTGTGAGTGTTATCCAGTTGTGTAATTTGAGTTTGACACTCTAGATCTAAATTGTCATATCACGGTGCGGTGGAATCAGGCGCTCGTCAATTTTGGACATACAAAGCTACTGGTATCATCTTAGAGCCCGTTTACTAGTCTTTCCTTTTTTGAGAAAAGAAAACCCATCCATCTTGAACAGAAGTCGATATTATAATTGCGATTGTCAGAGGGGAAATTTGGTGACAAAATGGCCGCCAACGGTTGGTGACTTTCAAACCTTGAGTGTCCTTGCCAACTGCAAATTGTCATTTTCTGTGTGCTTTATAAACGTTTCTTCGTTTTAAAAAAATCAGTACAAAATGTGTTTTAAATGGACACTAAAGGCTTTGAGCAAAAAACAGAAGAAGGTAAAAGAATGTTGATAAAAAGTTCCTAAGGGGTGGGGAAAATGATGTCCTTTGTTTCCTTATTTAGCCGAGCGCCTGATTTCCCCACCACAGTACGACACAAGTTGTGCAGATGGGGCGGGAAACGTCTACATGAATTCTTTAAAACCAAAAAACAGCCATTTGGTTCCGGGCTATTCCACGGTAACTGGTGCGACATTTGGACGATACTTTCCTACAACGATAACACAGTAATTCAATAGCAATTGATTTGTTTCGACTTTAAATGATCAGAATATTGCAAAGACATATTACGAAACATATTAAAAACAGTCATTAAAAAAAGGCCTTTATTCAAATTCTGTGACGTGTTTAGTTTCGGTGCCTGACACCCTCTCCTCCCCCCCCCCCACCAAACCAGGGCAGCGCCACCTACTGAAGTGTATTCAGGCCATCCCCAAAGGGGGGATATTAACTTGTTCTTATGCCCAGTAGTACTGTAATTGTAATTGGGCTTTCTAATCAATGTCATGCTCATACAGTGCCGGAGCAACATAAGGGGAACTGCTGCTTTTTCATTCCTCACGTAATTTTCCCTCTACTTCTTTAGAACGTTTGTCACTCTCTTGTGAACTGCTATTTCCGGGATGCCTTGATAGTCGAAGCAGACCTTGTGCTGTTGAAGCTAGAGATGTGAGCAGAGTAAGTCTGATTCCCTGTAAGGACTTCTTTGTTGACACCCGACTCTTGGCGCTCATATGACCTTATGCAGTTGCGAGCGCCGCCGTAAAACCTTTCTAAAACTTAAAACGGTACCTGACAGTACTGAAAAAAAACACCCTCATTTTTCTGGTCAGTTACCGTGGAATAGCTCTTCACTCAGTCTCTGACACTGCTCAAGGACAACCGGCCGTTACACCAATTTCACACCGGTCCCACTGCCATTACCTTTCATTATTTATGAGCCGAGCTCTCAGGGCCACTGGTGCCAAAAGGGAAATGTCCAGTAAAAAAAATACATTAGCTTTGTGGAACCTTCAGCACCGACAGAGTTCAGTTGTACTAGATAGCTTTGCTGAGATCACTATCTCCCCTCCCCCTTTTTTTCATTTTTTCA
>NW_004799526.1:0-1350 GCF_000002075.1 Aplysia californica | reverse complement strand
AAGGAGAGAGAGGGAGAAGGAGAGAGAGGGAGAAGGAGAGAGAGGGAGAAAGAAGGAGAGAGAGGGACAGGAGGGAGAAGGAGAGAGAGGGATAGAGAGAGAGAGACAGAGAGAGAGAGAGAGAGAGAGAGACAGACAGACAGACAGACAGACAGACAGACAGACAGACAGACAGACAGAGATCGAGTGAGATTTGAGAGACAGGCAGATCAACACACAGTGGAAAACACCTTTCCTATCGTATGTTAGGAGATTTGTTAGGGTCAAAGTTTAGAAAACTTACCAGATGTCCATTCAACCGAAGCACGTACGAACAATACAATATCACATGCAGTTATCAAATAATTATGGAATGGTAACAATTTGTTGCTTATGTTGAAAATACACAGATTCTAGATAGCTCACCGAAATGTCACCCTTATTCTAGCATCTGCGTTTGTTGCCATTTTTTGTCCAACATTTGGCACAAAAAATTTGGCAAAAGTTGCCTTAAAAGGTCTGACCATTAATTTTCAAGCTTTCAACTCTCTGTGACGACGTATTACATATAATATACACTATGCTTTTATAGAGGTAACTTAATCTAAAGCACCAGAATTTCTTGTGCTCCCTTATAAGCAACCAGAATAGCATTTGTGAGGCAGCGTGGTGGAACCAGGCTCTCGTCAAAATTTGGGCATGTAGAGTTATTGGTATCATCTTAAAGCCTGTTCACTAGTCTTTGTTTAGATGAAAAAAAATATCTATTTATCTTGAATACAAGTCGAGATATTTCAAAAGAAGGAGATGGGGGGTCACCTGTTTTCAGAGGTAAAGCTAGAGAGAAAATGGCCGCCAAAGAATAGTTATTTTCTTAGCTTAAGAGTCCGTGGTAACTGAAAATTTACATTTTGTGTGCCTTTAATCAACGTTTTTAAGCAAAATCCACACAGAAATGACTTCTTTAATGGGCATCAAAGGTGTTGAGTCAAAAAAAAATTTGATAAAAATTCACAAACCTGCAGAAAAATGCCAGTTTCTTCACTTTGCTTATTTTGACGAGAGCCTGATTCCACCACGCTGCCTCACATTTATAGGCACACAGAGTGTAAAAACGTGAACAATAAAGGTGTCACAGCAGAATGAAATAAAAATCAGAACAACACACAAACAACCACACAAACGAACAAAAAAGCACGAGCGTCCACCTATCCGAAGATTGACTGATTTGACCCTAAACGTATGTAATTGCAGAAAAAGTATAGGATATTACTTGTCAGTTATGGAATCTCACACCTCACACAAGTATTCGGTTTTTTTGGAGACGCACTTTAACATGGTACATTTATATAGATGTAGATTATATATATG
>NW_004799525.1:13675-19030 GCF_000002075.1 Aplysia californica | reverse complement strand
AAGGTTTGGGGCGGAGAAAACTCCTTTATATTATCGAGAGAGGTGTGCCCATAGTCTCCGGAGATTGCACTCAGATTTTTAGAGCCCTATTATATTCCTTGTTATGTTTAACCTAATTTTAAACACAGTTGACATCCTTATTGCTATGGCCAAGTTTATCTCTCTTTCTCTCTTTCTCTCTCTCTCTATCTCTATCTCCCATTTTTAATATCTCTTTTTCTATCTGTCCTTTTTATATCTACCTCAACTGTCTCTCTCCCTCTCTCTTTCTCACAGTCACATACACACACACTGTCTTCCAATCTCTATTTGTCTCATTCTTCATTTGTTACTGTCTCTTTTTTCTATTTCTCTTTTTTTGGGGGTTTATATCTAACTCAAATGTCTCTTTATTTCAAACAGACAGACAGACAGACAGACAGACAGACAGACAGACAGACAGACAGACAGACAGAGTGAATGAGATAGTGAGAAGGAAAAAGACATACAGAGAGAGATGTTTTAGAATCTTTTCTTTCTCCTTGCAGTATACCAACTTTTCCTTTTAGAAACCAACAACACATAGATCTGGTTGCTACAAAGGTGGACCACAAATCCCTCCTCCGATACCCTGTTTACTGCTATAAATCCCAAAGTCAATGGACTCGAGGACCAACGACTCTGGTGTAGCGGTTAAAGGGTCTTTGCAACTGCTCGCAGAAGACATTAGTTCGATAACCGAAAAGACAGACTGTTTATGAAGTAATGCATTCTGATGCGATATTGCATCCCGTCCTTATTATTTATTCTCCCCAGTATACTTTTATCAGAACTGGTGGCTGGTAAGCAAGACAATATTCGACTAGACTCTGTGTCAAAACATGAACTTCCACAAACTTGTCAAATTGAAAACATGCTAAGACACTACAGTATAACATAATGTGCTTTTTTGGGACTGGTTATTCAATTATAACAGCAGAAAATTCAAATACACAGATTTTACAAGAAAATCTTTGTTTTTACTTTAGAAACGGACAAATTTATTTAGACGAAGCTGGGCTCTTTAGAACGTTTCGTCAAAGAACGGTCCCTTAATCAGTATTATTGTTATAAATATTAGTATTATTATGTCCGAGCGATACTTAGAAACAGCTTTGGTTAGTCCTACATCTTCCATGGATGGATTTTCGAATTCTTCGGGATCTCAGGCGTGGTTGTATACTTTTTGGAATTCTCTGATTTAATCAGATACGACGCATGGGCTACTTTGGGATGTTCTGTGTCTACGCCACTACACCTTTCTGTAAAGTTTGGGTCTGTGACATTTAGGCGACTGATTCCATTGCCTTCCGTTTCTTCAGCATCTAGATGAGGCTGTTGTATTGTAGTCACCAATGCGGAAGTGTTAAGTAAAACAAGACAGATCCCATTCAGAGATGAGGTAGGAAGAAGGCGGTGGCGATGGATTGGCCGCAATCAATGTAGTTTACCTGTGAATAAACGAATGAAAAATAATAAATTATGTGTAGTTAAGAGATCAAGTGGAAGACCTCGTGGAACCTGGAAAAGAATCACAGGAATCGATGTACAGAAAAGTGGGAAGACATGGAATAACACCAAGAGGCTAGCCCAGGATACAGAAAAGTGGAGCGTGTTTGTCCGTGGCCTATACCCTGGTGCAGGGGGAGAAAGGCAATGATGATGATGACATTGAGCATTATCTTAGTGGAAATGGGCTATGGAAGTAAAATTGACTATTGTTGTTTTTATTTTCTTTCCCATTTTCTCTCTGTCTTAAAACGTCCTTTCAAATGAGTATCTTAAACACACATATCCAGCCTCCTTATTGAGAGGCACTTAAAAGAATTCATGAAATCGATTTTGAAGATGAGTGTGAGTATGGTGATTTTTATCAAATCGATTACTCCTTCCACCCCTAAAAAGAGAAAGATGAGAAGAAAAGTAGAAATAATTTTTTACTATAGATAAATACAAAATAGATAGCAAAAAATAAAGGGTAGATCTAAGTTTTTAAAAATTAAAATTAAATTACAAAGCAAGTTGAGAGCCAAACAAGAATCGTTGTTCAGCGCCGAAGAAATTCTCTTAGGAACCAGCACAGTCACGTGACAATATGACGCCACTTGGTAACGGCTATTGTTCCCCTTGAGTGATTGATTTCGACAAGACGTGATTGCATATTCCGAGTGAAGAAAAAGATTTCTTGCATCCACAAAGTTCCCAAAGTTTGAGTAAAGTTGCACTGTTTTGATTATTTTCAAGTTCCTGTATTTTTCAACATCCGTTTTGATTGTGTGCTTTTTGTAGTGCGTTTAATTTCTACATAAGCGTATTTGAGTGTTTTGGTTTTTGGTTATTTCATTGTTTAGTTGAGTTTTTTTGCTTGTTTGTTTGTGTGTTTGTTTGTTTGTTTAAGTTTGTTTGATTGTTTGTTTGTTTGTTTGTTTTGTTAGAGTTTTACGTCGCTTTTGTTTGAGTGTTTGCACCACTTGTTCTCTTTGTATTGGTAAGTGAAGAGAGAAAGAGAAAGACGGTGAGGAATTGAGGAATAAAGTCTCTCAAAGGCTCAATCGTAAGTCTCTTCTTTTCTAAAGTACGGCTGGTGGTTAGTTTTAAGCCCAGCGATGAAGCGTATACGTAAACTTTTCTTGTCTTGTTTCTCCTCCTGTTGCAGGGAAGAAAGCAGCGGCCAGCTGCACTCAGGAGACTCTCAAGATCTCCATCTCTCCCTGGAAAGCAGCTGCTCAAGCCAGCTGAACGAAAACCTTGCCGAATGCCCTCGTGGTGATCAAGCCAGATTGGAGGACCACGAGGTAAACCATACAGGTGCAGAACTGTCTGACTCACCCAGTGAGTATTCTATTTTCAGTAGAGACGGTTGCACAAGAATACCGGCATTGCACCTACCGTCAGGCCTCCTTGACGAAGATCTACACCTCTCACTACCCTCCAACTATGAGAGCGAGTCGGACTCTGAACAGCCGGAAAACTGCCACGATGATTGCGCGAGTCACACTCTAGAGGCCTCCACGTATCGTGTTACGTGGACACCAGTCATCCATGTTTCGTATGGCCTTGCAGGTCAGTATCTCATCAACAGACCGTTCCGTAGAGCAACAAGCGGCGATCAAGAGGTCCAATCCTATAGCTCGAGCTCGGAGGAATGCTTGCCTGCCTTCTCTCCACAGCCACCACAGCCTGCTGACAAGTTGTGTGTGGAGGAAGCTGACATACTCGAGTGCGTTTCCTTATTGTCCGAAACTGGTGCAGACTGACCGTTTCAACGAAACTGTAACGGTGAATGTGATTTACCTCTAGCTAAGAAACAACTACCCCCTACCAGACCCCCCTCCCTCCCTGTTCTCTTCCCTCTCTTGTGTCCTCTTCCTCACGTCCACCCTGTCTTTTCTTGTCTTCTCCTGTTTAGCTTTTTGAGTTAATGGACGCTGCTTCTTGGACCTTTTTTTCTGCAATCAAACATTCTGACTTTTGTTATTGTCCATGCCTGAATTGTTTTAATTCCATACCATGTTTCTGAGCACAACTCCCATCTTCTGCTAAGCCAATTCCTTCCTCTTTTTCTTTTTACCTTTGCTTTTAGAATATCTTTCTATGATGAATCATTCTATTTGATGCATTCAACATAGTTTAGGTTCATTATCATTATGCTCCTTAAGGAGTGTTGGTGTTTCTATTTCCTATTTCCTTTCATATTCATTCGTTAGTTTCTGTCTTCAGTATATTTTTAAAAATCTTCTTGTCTCTTGATGTTCGTTGCTTCTTAATGTTGTGGTGGGAATGCAATACTGCTTAGGATTCTTTTTTTCTGTCATTGCAACGTGCTTTCCAGATAAAATTTATCCTTTTCTATTTTTATGATGCAGTTTAAATTCTCTGGAGTTGTTTTCTCATTCTCTTTAATCTTGGCTCCGCGGTATTTATAAATTGCTTTTTTGCTATTTCTTCCTCACAGTTCTTAATATAACATCTTTGCATTTGCATGAGTCTGTCATTTCGCATTTCTTTCCATTTAGATGAATTCCGTTTGGCTCACTGTGTTCGTTGACAGATTCTATTTTTTAAAGTCTCTCATTCTCTTGAGTTTTGTGGCAACCTCGCTCCAAACACAATGTTTCAACACTTTGTAGATCCAAACAATGATGTACTTTATGTGGACCAGGTGAGGTTTCATTTTAATTGTTTTGTTTAGGCTCTTGATAGTGTGATTGTTCTTACTCTTCTCCATATAAGATTTATTGCTTTCCAACTCTATACGCACTAATGCAATTTCTGGTGATAAACAACTATGTTTTACTTGATTTGTACATAAATATTTCTTTTTGATAAATGTTGGTAAATTTAACAAAAATGTAAAACTGGACTTTTTTGGTGGTCACTTCACAAGATGATTGTGTGAAAAAATCTATACTTTTTTGGCAGATGCTTGTGAATGTAGAATTACGTTTATTGAGCTGACAATATAAACACGCACAGTGACCTTTAGTATTTTCTTCTCAACTTTTACAAAGTGTCTATATTTTCATCCCTATAGCCTAGTTTTGGGTTCTTATTACCGCAACGGTTTCATTAGGTATCAGGCATGGAACTAAACTTCAGAACAATACATGGGATTTCTTTTTCTCAATGATAAAACTACTTTTTATTTTGTCTTCCACAACTCAAAACGGCCCCTCCCCACTCCCTCCCTTGTAAAAGACGGAAGTACTGGGCCTCACCGTGGCACAAGGGTGTAACACTCTGTTCAAATCAGCAGGGTGGCTAAGAAAACGCTAATATGTCTAGCAATAGCCTACTTTCTGGTTTGAACTTAGTGGCTAACACAGTACTACGCATAATAAAAAGAAATACGTAACTGGTAGCTTCTGAATCAAAAGGAATCTAACTTTTTTTCAACTTCTGCCCGTTCCTCCAAAAGGAATTGGAAAGGAGAGAAGAGGGAGATAAGGGGATGGTGGGGGGAGGGGGTGACAGTTCAGCAGGCATTGTCTCAAACTACTGTTTAATAAACCAACGTGTTTTAAAGCTTTTATTTGATTTTTTATTATTTTTGTGGAGTTTTTCAGGTTCCTCATCCACTTGGTTGGCCCATATGGGAGATGGAGATGGCCTGGCCCTTTATAACTTCTATATGATCTTCCAATTCTTATTTACCTTACGAAACGTATATAAGCTAATTGTTTTGCAATACTGTAAACCTCTTACAAAAACGTATTTGTTATAAGGAAATGGCAAAACAATTTTTGAAAATTGACTATTACTCCGATTTGATTCGATTTGATTAGATAGATAGATAGATAGATAGATAGATAGATAGATAGATAGATAGATAGATAG
>NW_004799525.1:6323-13575 GCF_000002075.1 Aplysia californica | reverse complement strand
AGACAGACAGACAGACAGACAGACAGACAGACAGACAGACAGACAGACAGACAGAGTGAATGAGATAGTGAGAAGGAAAAAGACATACAGAGAGAGATGTTTTAGAATCTTTTCTTTCTCCTTGCAGTATACCAACTTTTCCTTTTAGAAACCAACAACACATAGATCTGGTTGCTACAAAGGTGGACCACAAATCCCTCCTCCGATACCCTGTTTACTGCTATAAATCCCAAAGTCAATGGACTCGAGGACCAACGACTCTGGTGTAGCGGTTAAAGGGTCTTTGCAACTGCTCGCAGAAGACATTAGTTCGATAACCGAAAAGACAGACTGTTTATGAAGTAATGCATTCTGATGCGATATTGCATCCCGTCCTTATTATTTATTCTCCCCAGTATACTTTTATCAGAACTGGTGGCTGGTAAGCAAGACAATATTCGACTAGACTCTGTGTCAAAACATGAACTTCCACAAACTTGTCAAATTGAAAACATGCTAAGACACTACAGTATAACATAATGTGCTTTTTTGGGACTGGTTATTCAATTATAACAGCAGAAAATTCAAATACACAGATTTTACAAGAAAATCTTTGTTTTTACTTTAGAAACGGACAAATTTATTTAGACGAAGCTGGGCTCTTTAGAACGTTTCGTCAAAGAACGGTCCCTTAATCAGTATTATTGTTATAAATATTAGTATTATTATGTCCGAGCGATACTTAGAAACAGCTTTGGTTAGTCCTACATCTTCCATGGATGGATTTTCGAATTCTTCGGGATCTCAGGCGTGGTTGTATACTTTTTGGAATTCTCTGATTTATTCAGATACGACGCTGGGCTACTTTGGGATGTTCTGTATCTACGCCACTACACCTTTCTGTAAAGTTTGGGTCTGTGACATTTAGGCGACTGATTCCATTGCCTTCCGTTTCTTCAGCATCTAGATGAGGCTGTTGTATTGTAGTAGCTTTTCGTGATGACGTCTATTGAGTTTATTAGCACTCATTGTCCGTCATCTGCCGAGTACGGTGATTTCAACCCAAACATCGGCCGCAATCAATGTAGTTTACCTGTGAATAAACGAATGAAAAATAATAAATTATGTGTAGTTTTTTTTCATTTTGATTTGGAAATAAAACAAATCAAATCTTGAAAGGCTAAAGAAGTACAACGCATTAGATTATCGATAGAATCTCCTATCACGTCGATCTTTGGGCTCACACATGCATCTACAGGTCTTAATCAAGGATATGAATACACATGTATTTAACAAGAGAACTAAAAAAAAAAAAAAAAGGACACCGTTTGCATCCTATGGAATGTGCATGTACTCTTAAAACGAGAGCCCCTAAGTAAAACAAAGTCTAAAGATAGAATCGAACATCCACTCGTAACTTTACTTCTTTTTTTATTTCACACTTCCCTTTTAAAGGGGCGGTTTAGCCCAAATATTCAAAAGGATTGTGCATTTTGTGATACAAGCACCAAATTTGGCACAAATGTACATTAATATAAAATAGACACTTTCAGATATTGAGCCACTAGGAATTCTCTCTTTATGTCCGCCATATTGGATTTCAAAATGGCCGCCATTTGAAATTTATATTTGCGATTTTCTCTGGGTTAAATGCTGCTATTGACTTCATTTGGGAGTCTAAATGTATGTTTTTTTGGGTCAATGAATCCAATGATATCTATTTCACAATCCAATGCACAATCTAATGCACAATTCTAATGCACAAATCTAAACCAAAAGAACAAATATAAAATTCTAATGCTTGAATCTAATCCAATGAACAATTCAATGAACAATCCAACGGCATCATTTTCAACGTAATGTTATCTTTCACACTCTGTTATATAAACTGATCTTGGAAAATGTTAGTTTGAACACGACACTTTGAAAAGAATGATCATATGAAAGTATGTTGATTGATTGATTGCTTGATTGAGTAGGAGTTTCACGGCACTATCGACTCATATTTGAAAGCATATTAAATGGGTGTAAAAGTCTTAAGTCTGTAAATGTCTTAGGTACAATTCTGACATGCTACATGGTCTAATTTCTGAGGCTAGGTGTATACCCTCATTCTTCAATGGTCTGAAGCTAGTTAGACATCGGTACTGGAGATACGTTTACATAAACAGTGTCATGTTAACAAGTTCAGCACTGCCACAAGTACATGTATGTTGTGGACTCATCGCCATGTGCAGTCCCCTTCACACACAGAGGACAGCTTTCTTGCATTTGCAGAGCCTCACACCATAAATGGCACTTTAAAACCCCCCAGCTCAAAACAGCTGCGAGCTGCCTCATGTAGCCTGGTCAAGTATGGTGTGCACTGTCCTCCAGTCATTGATCAACCTCAGTTGGTTGGTGGAGGGAGCTCTGGTGCTGGCAAAAGTATCTGACCCCACACATGTCCACCTTGATACACTCCACTCTTGATGTGTTCCTCTAAAGCTGCCTTCGTCGGGGGGATCAGCTGCACATCGTTCTTCCTTGTGAAGAGTTTCCTCCTGGGGTCGGAGACTTCTTCCTAGCATGTGATGAGATCATTCTTGGTACAAGTGAAGAAGTTCCCACCTGCAGACAGTACAGGAGGACATGCCTGGTTGTCGTGACGAAAGAACTCCTCAAGGTTTCCATCCCTCGTCTGCCAGCCAATGTACAGGCGTGCGACGAGTTCACGATCATTTTTGACGGAGGCGAGCTGTTGCTAACATATGCTCTTGTTTCTGGGAGTGGAAGTGTTAGAATCTAAACACCTTCAGCTTGTTACAAGGAATGGGGTCGTCCACTGCCTTTGTTCTGTCCAACAGACATTCTCTGGTGAAAGCCTCGGACTGTTTTTGGTCAATCCTCTTGGTATTCATCCCCGTCTCCACGGCAGCAGGACCTGCGATGTCCTTTGAGTCCAGTATGACTCTCCTCCTCGAATGGGGTGTTCATCTCCTCTATGACACCGACGAGAGGGCGAACATCTTTCACAAATGAGGCCTGTACACTTGGCGTCTGATCATGTGACGTGTGTCTGCTGTTTGCCGTCTCCAGTATTGGTTCCCGTCCTGGAATTCTTCGACCACCCTAGCAATTTCTGGTCTTGCAACCACCCAGCGACGAAGGGCTTTAGGATTGTCAGTGAGCCCAACTGCGCCGCCGTTTCCTTTGATGTAGGCATTATTCTGCTAATGTGCCTGGTCAATCGGGATTGAAGAGAACACCCTCTGAGTTTTCTCAACTCTGAAATGGCCTTCACTGAATTTCCCGGCTACGTCTGGGTGTTTGGTAGTGAGTTCGGCGATGTTCTTCAGGTGCACTGGTATCCACCTAGCATAGTGGGTATGATCTAACGCAATGCAGATTGTTACCGTTTGATTCCTTGACCCCCCCCCCTCCCCAAAAAATACATTTAAACACCAAAATGAAGTCAATAGCAGCATTTGATGCAGAGATAATAGCAAATTTAGATTTCAATTGGCGGCCATTTTGAAATCCAATATGGCGGACATTAAGAGAGAAATCCGAGTGGCCCAATATCTGAAAATGTTTGCAATATGCTAATGTACATATGTGTCAAATTTGGTGCTTGTATCACAAAATGCACAATAGGTTTGCTAAGCGCCCCACTATTTTCACTCTCTTCCATATTATCCTTCAAAATCGTCTTTTACACTCATTATCTGACACACCACCTTAATGCACTCACTAGAGACTCAACAGTTTTTGACAGTTTTGTGAGTGCACTGATAGTCATAACATGAAACACTGTAATCCTCCCCCCTCCCACCTCACCCCCCCCCCCCCCTGACAAAAAAAATATATGTAAAATTAAATCAAAGTAAAAGTAAAGTCTTAATTTATAAATAAAATAATAATCTTAACGAATAAACAACTAAATCCGTAAATAAAACTTCAACCTATAGCAAATCGCAAAAAAAAAACCCAAAAAAACTGGGAATAAAAGATTTTTCTCAACATATCCAATCCTTCCAGAACACGTTGCCGACTTCTCTACGGTAATAGTGAAAGAAAGTGAGACAGACAGACAGGCAGATAGATAGATAGATAGATAGATAGATAGATAGATAGATAGATAGATAGATAGATAGATAGATAGATAGATAGATAGATAGATAGATAGATAGATAGATAGATAGATAGACAGATAGACAGATAGATAGACAGACATAGACAGAGCGAGAGAGAGAGAGAGAGAGAGAGAGAGAGAGAGAGAGAGAGAGAGAGAGAGAGAGAGAGAGAGAGAGAGAGAGAGAGAGGGTGGGGGTGGGAGGGAGGAAGAAGAGAGAAATGATCGTTATTACAGCCGTTTCCCCCCAGCTGGTGGGGGGCCCTGTAGTTTTACTATGGGGGAGCAAAGAATACACCTTGCGTGATACTGTGTGTCGTAAGGGTCGACTAAAAGTGCATAGGTATGGTGGCCCGAAAAGTGCCAGTTTGCGGAGGGACAACTACCCAACCCAGTAAAAAACAGTAAGTTACAGAAACACGGACAAACACAGCTTTTTATCTTTCGATCTTGGGAGACGGAGGAGCTTCTGCATCAGCAGGAACAATGAAGGACAGCGGACAAAGCCGAAAGGACTCTACTGACCCGAAACCTTCTCTGTCGAACAAGTCTCTCCGGATTGCGTCGTGGGATGTTGGCACCTTGTATTAAACAGGAAAGATTTCTCAAGTAGTACAAGAGATGAAGAGATACGGGCTGCACATACTAGGGGTCAGCGAAACACACTGGACACAGTCTGGACAGAAGCAGCTCAGCTCGGGGGAACAAGTATTGTATTCTGGGAGGGAAGACAGGTAGGCTACCATGCGGAAGGAGTGGGAATCATTTTGAGTAAGTATGCACAGAAGTCACTTAGAGGATGGGAACCACACGGGGAAAAGATCATCATGGCTTCATTCACTTCAAGGAGCAAGAGCATCAACATGAATATAGTACAGATCTACGCCACAACAAATGATGCTTCGGATGAAGACAAGGATGCCTTTTACAGCCAGCTCCAGGGGGTCATCGATAAACTGCCAAGGAAGGATGTCAACATCATAATGGGAGATGCCAATGCCAAGATTGGTCAGGACAGCATGGGGTATGAAAGAATTATGGGACAACATGGCTTGGGACTAATGAATGAGAACGGGGAGCGATTCGCAAATATATGTGCTTTCAACAGTTTTGTTATTGGAGGCTCTGTTTTTCCCCACAAGAGGATCCACAAGGCCACATGGGTTTCGCCAGATGGAGTGACGGAGAACCAGATAGATCATTTTTGTATCTCTCGTAAGTTCAGGCGTTCACTGGAAGGTGTCAAAGTACAGAGAGGGGCAGATGTTGGATCGGATCATCATCTGTTGTTGGGAAAACTCAAGCTTCGACTCAAAAAGCACGGAACCAGCACAGGAATCAAAAGAACCAAGTTCCAAGTAAGTGTCTTGGACGGACACAGGAGAGAAGAGTTTCAGATGCCGCTGAGTAACAGATTTCAACCTCTGGCTGATCTTGGCAGTGAGGACACGGAGGTGGATACACACTGGACCAAGGTCAAAAAAGTCTTTACATCAACGTGTCAAAAAAAATACTCGGTGGGAAGAAATGGGAGCACAAGGAATGGATTAGCCAACACTCATTGGATTTAATTAGGATAAGAAGACAGGTGAAGGCAGAAAGCGAATGCAAGTAGAACAAGAGGATCAAGAGCGGATGCATTGGAGCAGTACAGGATAACAGCTAAAGATGTGAAAAAATCAATAAGAAAAGACAAGGAGGAATTCATGAACAGGCTAGCAGAGAAGGCAGAGGAAACAGCGATAGGAGGGCACATGCGAATCCTTTACCAGACCACAAGGACACTTGCTGGAAAATATCTCATTCGCTACGCCGAGCCGTGGGGGGCGGCGCGGCTAGAGTGCCGTCAGTACGCTTAGCCGCCCCCTTCGGCTCGAGAACTGACGTTCAATTTTAGCCTGGTTTTTATTCCAATCCACATATCCATGTTAAAATAAAAGTCATAGTTCCCACCTGCAGACAGTACAGGAGGACATGCCTGGTTGTCGTGACGAAAGAACTCCTCAAGGTTTCCATCCCTCGTCTGCCAGCCAATGTACAGGCGTGCGACGAGTTCACGATCATTTTTGACGGAGGCGAGCTGTTGCTAACATATGCTCTTGTTTCTGGGAGTGGAAGTGTTAGAATCTAAACACCTTCAGCTTGTTACAAGGAATGGGGTCGTCCACCGCCTTTGTTCTGTCCAACAGACATTCTCTGGTGAAAGCCTCGGACTGTTTTTGGTCAATCCTCTTGGTATTCATCCCCGTCTCCACGGCAGCAGGACCTGCGATGTCCTTTGAGTCCAGTATGACTCTCCTCCTCGAATGGGGTGCTCATCTCCTCTATGACACCGACGAGAGGGCGAACATCTTTCACAAATGAGGCCTGTACACTTGGCGTCTGATCATGTGACGTGTGTCTGCTGTTTGCCGTCTCCAGTATTGGTTCCCGTCCTGGAATTCTTCGACCACCCTAGCAATTTCTGGTCTTGCAACCACCCAGCGACGAAGGGCTTTAGGATTGTCAGTGAGCCCAACTGCGCCGCCGTTTCCTTTGATGTAGGCATTATTCTGCTAATGTGCCTGGTCAATCGGGATTGAAGAGAACACCCTCTGAGTTTTCTCAACTCTGAAATGGCCTTCACTGAATTTCCCGGCTACGTCTGGGTGTTTGGTAGTGAGTTCGGCGATGTTCTTCAGGTGCACTGGTATCCACCTAGCATAGTGGGTATGATCTAACGCAATGCAGATTGTTACCGTTTGATTCCTTGACCCCCCCTCCCCAAAAAATACATTTAAACACCAAAATGAAGTCAATAGCAGCATTTGATGCAGAGATAATAGCAAATTTAGATTTCAATTGGCGGCCATTTTGAAATCCAATATGGCGGACATTAAGAGAGAAATCCGAGTGGCCCAATATCTGAAAATGTTTGCAATATGCTAATGTACATATGTGTCAAATTTGGTGCTTGTATCACAAAATGCACAATAGGTTTGCTAAGCGCCCCACTATTTTCACTCTCTTCCATATTATCCTTCAAAATCGTCTTTTACACTCATTATCTGACACACCACCTTAATGCACTCACTAGAGACTCAACAGTTTTTGACAGTTTTGTGAGTGCACTGATAGTCATAACATGAAACACTGTAATCCTCCCCCCTCCCACCCCAC